>NW_017278185.1:1355715-1467376 GCF_001594065.2 Cyphomyrmex costatus | reverse complement strand
AGAGAGAGAGAGAGAGAGAGAGACAGAGAAGGAGGGGGGGGGGGAAAGCGCATTGATTTTTTTGATTAAATTATACGGATCCAAAAATTTTCTGTTAACCGATCTCGCGGGGACGTCGCAAAATACACACGCAGGCGCGTATAAACCCCGTCTCCTTCGAATGATTACCGGCGAGAGTAACCCCGTTGCGTCGGGGTCAATGCATCCGGCAGACAGAGGACGCTAATTAAATTTGCAGGCAACCGAAGTGGCACCACTCCGCAGCGCGCGTCGGCGAGCTACTTTTTTCTCGCACACATTATACATTTATACTCAGACACGCGGAGTGGATCCGCGGCCTCAGACATCTTTACCGCGCGCTCCTCCATTTTTCTTGCTACCCCGTAGCTCATAGAGTTAACGTTAACGGTGTTACCCGGCGCCGGGAACGCGCGGGAATGCTTTTTACTCCTCCACCTACCCGCCTGTCCTATACCATACGTATCTACGTACTCGGTAGGATCCGGTCTCGCGTGTACGCCGGTATAAGCGTACAAAACAACGGTTTTCACGGCGTCCGCTAAATTTCCCTTGGGCTGCCCGCGGTGCATTATGTGTCCTGAAGGGTAGCGGGCAACTGCGGATCGCCCCTGTCGTCCCAGTCCTGCACCTTGTCCCCCGTGCCTCGCGTGATCTTCCCTCTGCCGGCTGCCCGGAGGCAAACGGCGCGCGACAGCCGCGAATCGCGCGCTCTGAAAAGCGTTTTGAAAAAAACGAGAGCTTCTGTGACGTGCCGTCTGCCTATTTGACATACTTTTGCGAAAAAAAAAAAAAAAAAAAAGCGAGGCCAACGCGAGAGCGTGAATAGCGAGCTGGGTGCAATCCCTTTCGTTGGTACGCGAGCAAGAGATTCTTCCACTGGTTTCACGTTTCATTGATGATTTTTTTTTTTTTTTTCCCCCCCAACAACGAGTGAACATTGTTGTGTCTGCAGGGAGATTTGTGGAAGAGTTGTATCGTTATCCCGACGAGAGAGGGTGCATTTTTACGCTGTGACTTTTACTTCGCAGACGTCCTCCTCGTTACGTTGAAATTAATGAATGTTTACTATAGAAAAATTATCTCGTGGCCTCGCAGATTGATTTTTATCCCGTTATCGGCGTTACATCGGAACATTCCACCTTTTCTCAAACCGATCCGAAATTGGGCTTCCACCTCGATGAAAAACAAAATTTTCGTTCTATACACGTTGCAGGTATGTTGGAGTGAATTTCCGCCCCGACGAGAAAGAATAACATTGCGTACGTGATACTACCCGTCTCTCGCGCAGGAGATAGTTTCTTCTTTTTTCCCCACCTCGAGGGATCCAATTTCGAAAATTTAATACACGGCGTGTAGCAAACTAGCTCACGAAGTTTTGAAAATCGCAGCCTCGATGATTAATCCTCGGGAGCCGTGAATCACGTCATCCGAGATATAATCGCTCTCGGTTGGTGGTAATCCTCGTAATCAAAATATATTTTTATACAAATGCAAAATGTTCTTAACAGTTCAAAATTCCAAACATATTGTACAAAGTATAGAACACTGTTCGGAATATAATAAAGTATTATCAAAAAGTATCCTTTTTTTTTTTGTAACTCGAATTTTTACGTAAAATATACACTCGGGAGAGATATCGACCACGTATTGCGCAATATTGCTGTTACCGATAGATGGAATTACATACGTGTGTTACGTGAAAGTGACGATTCTTTCGGAGAATTTCGTCGGAAAAGTGTGCGCCGTCAGAGCGGATATTTACTATGTAACGTGGCTCTACCGGGAGGAAAGTGATATCGTCGACGCAGCGGAAAAGCCGCTCTTTATGAAATGCTGCTGAATCGACGGTGCGGTTTTCATGTGCCTGGTCCACGCGAGAGTTTACACAAGTTCCGTGCACTTCGAGAGGAAATGAGTAACAAGGAAAGGTTGCCAAAATCCAAACGGAAACGAGATCGATGGCGAGCGATAGAAATTCTTGCGAGAGATACATCTTGTTTGTATAAATCTCTTCCATAAATCGTTTCGACCTACTTCAACATCGCAGATGTGTAAGAAAACTTACACTCGAAAAAGTCTCGTTTTAAACCTGTCGTATAGTAATTTAATTATTTAATACTGGAAGGCAGAGATTAATTATTTATTTATTTTAAATATTAAAGACACCATTGTTTAGTGTTTTTAATATTCCAAATAAATAATTTTTAGTACTACAATAAATTGGATTTCTGTAAGAGATTTCAGTAGATTTAAACTGAAAAGTAAAAATCAGATACTTATAGTTAAATCATTACATAATTTCAGTCGAAATAACCAAAGAGAGAGAAATTAATTTACGATAACCGTATTCTAATTGGTATATTTAGAATTCGTTTCGTTCTTCTTCTTGTTAGTACAGTTGGAACATTTTTCTCAATGTAAGATCCAAAGTCGTTGAGTTTGTCTCTAAACAGGCTCCGCAAGTTATGATGCAGCCTGTACAGTTGTAATGTATTCGAACCATTAATCTACAAGGGTTTCAATTTGCACGGTAGTTTCCAAAGCATTAAAGCAGCAACAACGCAAATTAAGAGCTATCTGTGAGCTAACGATCGATGCATGTAACTCGCAACTGCAACCAGCAACACTTATTAAATGACAACAAGATATAACGTATCGACGATGTATCTCAAATCAGAAAGATTTTCAAAATAAAAGAATTCTTTTCCATAAAATTATGTATAAAGGACTCTTGTTAATAAATAAATTTAAAAATGAATAAAGGGAATAAGGGCAAGAATGATATTCTAAATATTCTAATGTCAATATCATATTATATTGTTAAGAACATCAATCTTCTGTTTTATCTTCGTAATAAAATTTTTTTTTTAATTGACATATAAGATTAGTTTTAATTTTTGACTCTTATGCCCTTTATTCATTTTTAAATTTAATTCTTTTCCATTTTCGATTGATTTCCTCTAACTTTTATCGTTATTTCCTGTAATAAATTGAATTAAAAATATTAAAATATTAAAATAAAAGAAGGTGCAAAGAATCTAATATATTTATATAATATCATTTTATACGCGGAGAAATTTTGTGTCACATTTACTGTGCCGTACTTTCAGTAGCCTTTAGTTCTAATATTACTTTATTTTTTTAAAAATATTTTATCATTGCAACACAATTATAACTGTACGCACACAATCAAGATGACAAAAGTTGCTTAGATAGCCATTCACTTTAATGACTCGTATATTGTATTTTCCTTGGATACTTTACGATTGCGCCATTTATCTAGCTTAACTGATTATCGCGACAGAGTGTATTTCGCGATCTTTATGTCGAGGAAAAGGCAAGATACGCGAATGTCTCGCCGATAAGGAATACAGGAATGCGGTGACCGCGCTGCTGCCAAAGCTAGAGGCCGGAAATCAGTGTTACGGCTACCCTCGTCTGGGCAAGCCCTTACCGCGCGCAGAAATAACCCAAACGGGGGCTATCCGGCTAAGCCGATAATCCGCGGGTCAGACAGTGTCGAGAAGCCGTACAACTTTGCTTAGCCCCGCCCTTTACTCCTCGGCAGTCCGTGCCCTACGTTCCCGTCTACGGAAACCTGCGGTTAGCTGGGAGCTATCGTTTCTGCGCTTTGGCCACACCTTGTAGAAATCAATTTACTCTCGGGCGATTCCACGGGATCGGCTGGGAAAGATCGCCGCTGAGCAAAGACGAGGATTAAGGGGAATAAATACGAGGATTCCGCGAAGTCTTTAATAATCGAAGACACGTCGATGTCGCGGCTACGCCGATTTTGACCGTAATTTAAACGATAAGCTCAAACCAGAGTAATTTTAGAAGAGAAGACGATTGACAAATATATTTGACGATCGAAGAGCCATTTAACTTTGAAATCGGCTTTGTCATTAAAAAGATTATGCATTATTTGCACAATAACGTTTCATTGTTTTAAAATTCACGTAATTAATATATACTCGTAATTGAAAGGTAACATATTTTAAATTGGAATTTTTTAATTGGCTTATGCACAATTATTTTTAAATTGGAATTATATAGAACTTGGAAAATCTATTTTTAATTTTACTTATATTTTCTATTTTTTTCTCTTTTAATAAGAGGGGATTCAAAAATTTAATTAAAATTCTTCAAATCTCACTACTGGCTGTCACACGTCATGATTACTACACTTCGTTCTGTTCTTTTTATTATAATGAAAAAAAGGAATAGAAATTAAATGTTAAAATAAAAAAATCTAAATGTTTGTAATGTGTGTGAAATCAGAACTAAAACTTATTTTAACATTTATATTACACATTATACGAATAGAAGAAATTATTATAGGAACACACGAGACGCCAACACGAAATACAAAGAATTTTAAATCCCATTTGAAATGTTAATTTCGTATAACTCGCTCTTCGACATTGATTATAGTGTCCTTCGAAAATCCAATCGATTCGCTTTTCCAATCACGCAGGTGTTCTTGTAGCATACTTCGTTTCGCGGGGAAAACAATTCAGAAACGAGTAAACTGTGAGATCTCGTTTAATCGAGATTAATCGCCTGGACAACTTTTCCCTGTCAAATTGTCAGCGCGAGAAGGAAGAGAAATCATTTTCTTCTAATTGAACTTCGCGGTCATCAGAGATCGCTTCATAAAGGTGGAAACATCAACTCGCATGCGTGCGAGTGTGCGCGCAGGCGAGGATATACGTTGCTCTCCGAGCGTGCAATATCGTTGAACTTAAGGATTTTTGCAGCTGTGACAACGGCTGGCCGCAAGGCGGTGTCCCGATTTCCCCCGAAACTCTCTCGCCAATATCATCATAACCGTAATTCCATGACACCATTGGGAACTTTTTTCCATTCGTACCGTGTGGTTCTCGCCCGTGTCCCTCGTTGTCGTTCTCATCCTGGGAACACGAGATATCTTTTGCCGAGAGACTTTTTTTGCGGACAAGACGCTCCGGTAATGCGGTACTCTTTGCGGAAGATAAAATTATTTTCCAGAATTTATTACTTCCTGTTTGACGGACTGCAATGTGTCTGTATATTGCGATGTAGATATTACGTTCAATTCAATTGTTGTTCAGTTTCGCGAAGTATCTTCTCGTATTAAAAGCGAATATTTTGATTTATAAAAATGAGTAGAAAACAAATCTTGTGCGTTATAAAAATAAAAAAATTTTTTAATCGATAAAAATAAATTGCTAATGTACATTATTTAAAAAGATTAAAGAATTACTTGTTCCACCCTGCAAAATTTCGAGATAGAATAACTTCGTCAAAAATCATTGTGTCGAGATGTTTAAAAAAGCATTTTATAAAGCTTGAAATCTGTACTTTTCAGACCGATACTTTAAAAAACAGTCTTATTGATATATTTCGTGAAGTTACACAAACATAAATAAAAGTGCGTCGAATCAAACATTTTTTTACGAAATTTGCGAAGTTGCATGGAGCCAAATAAAAATTGTGTACAAATGCGGTTTACAGTTTTCAAAAGAGTGAATCTTTACCTTTAATTTATTTTTTTATTGACCTCTATACGATTTTTTTCACCGAGTTATTTAACGTTGAAGTAAAAATAATCTTTTTGCTTCAACGTTGAATAACTCGGTAAAACAAAAAAAAACGTACAAAGGTCGGAAAAAAAGCAAATTAAACATCTCGATACGATGATTTTTTACGAAGCTATTTTATCTTGAAATTTGCCTGCAGTTTCTCAACAAAATTAGAGTCATTTACATAACATTAGGAAAAAGGGTAATTTTTACTCCAACGTTAAATAACTCGGTGAAAAAAAAACATACAGAGCTCAACAAAAAAGCAAATTAAAGATAAAGATTCGTTTTTTCGAAAGCTGAAAACCGCATTTGTGCACAATTTTTAATTGGCCCAGTGGAACTTTGCAAATTTGGTAAAAAATTTTGAGATCTGATGCATCTTCATTTATGTTTGTGTAACTTTATGAAATATGAGTGTGGCGGCCCGCCACTAGAGGTCCAAAAAGGAAAAGACTCAAAAGGAAGAGACTCGCGCCAATTCTCGCATGTACTCGAGATACGTGAGATCTATTCATATAGCACCTCGCTCTAAGACACCTCCAGGCGTCTAAGGCAGGCTCCCACTACAATGCCTTACTGATGAGTCCAGTAGTGGAAGCTGGGACGAAACGCCATAATTACGTGATATTCTTCGCAATATATTAGATTATAATTTAAAAAGATTTTAACGATATTATTGGCTCATTGCCCTCTTTCTCTATATTATTTGGACTAAATAAAATTCTGATCATATATATATAGTATATCAATCAAAATTTTGGTTATTATAATTGGATATTTGGTTATTTCCATTAGAATTTGATAGATTTAACCACAAAATTTTAATTTGTTTAGAATTCAATCCGAAAATTGAGAAAATTTTTTTCAATGTGTGTGGAAATAATATATTAAACAATCAAAGTGAATACGCAAACAATTCGATTCTTAAATTGTTTTTAGTGCGCTATACTTGAAATTCTGAGGCGGATTAACATAATAAGGATTTTTCCCGCAATGGTCAAGTTGGTTATCCAAATAAAAGTTATAAAAATAGCAATGGTTTAAAAAGTCAAAAGGAAAATACGAGTCTTAAATTAAAAGTAGGTGTAATTGAGAAAAAGGATCCAGACTTTAGAAGTGTATAGTGACGAATACAAAAGAAGGTTAAATGAAATTAATAAAAGCAAGATTGAGCAATGTAACAAATTTATCTCTTCGCGTCCGACAAGCAGAATCAATCGCTCATGTTGATCCCCGCTGTACGAAATGCGAAACATTCATCTTAGATCGTCGAGATATCTAACGATGTTGGTAGTACGAGGTAGCGGTTCCATACAAGTGACATCAAGCGTATGTTTCAGTATCATGCTTTTTGCAATCTGATTTCCTCTCGCTCGATGCACTACTTCAAAGCATAATATTTAGCCGCTCTTGATCGGCTGTAGCTCGGGACACTTTCGAAGGAAAACGTGAAACGAGATAGAGGAGAGAAGATAAAGGAAGGCACGAGCGCGATCATATGGTTTTTCGCATGGACTGGCGAGTACACTTGATTTCGCAATAATGCCTGACTTATCAAACAGTGACATGCTTTTATAGATTAAGCTCAACAATGATACGCGAAGATAGTCAACTTCTAACATTTAGAAAAACAAGCTGAATCTTGTTTCTATGAAACTAACACCAATATTTCTAATATTAGATTGCGGCTGGAAAATGTTTTAGTAAGATACTGCATATTATTCACGTTTTTGCTTCGTATCTTTATAGATTTGTCAATTACAATTAAATGATTGTTTATAATACATTTGAACTTAGTTTAAAAAAGTATATGAGGTAATATAGTAATAACACAGCTCTCTTTATAGTTTTATCGGCTTTATACTTTCACAGCTTTACAGTTTCGTTATAACTTTAATATTTTAATCGTTCGCAATATATCAAATATTTCGTTGAAAAGATATAACATGCTGCGTATGACAGCTATTTTTGTTTCTTTATTTGTTTGGTTCGCTACCCGACATCAAAGCCTGTAGGTTGGGCAATTTCGACCAACCTTGTCGTTTACGCGTCGAGTTTACTCGAGGGAAATGTGATGGAGAAAGCGGTGCACAGAATACACCCGTTACCCGTTGATCCACTATGCAAAGGCCTACGAACTTGTAGTACCACAAACTGTCGTGCTTGTTTTCGCACGTGCCAAACCTGTCCTGTGATTCATCACGTAAATTAGACCCTCAAGAAACAAAGGACGCTGTATATTTACCAACATTTTGCTTAGAAAGCAGATACGAAGTAAAATAGTAATGATAATGGATAGAATAGAGAAGATTGAAAAGAGAAATCGTGGTAAAATAACACATAGTGATATCGCACGTAGTAATATTTTTATAAATACAAAAGTGTAAATATTATTTTATAAAAAATCTTGTTTCCGTAGTACATATTATTAAAGTTTATTGTTTTAACTGAAGATCACCTTATACTGAAGTCACTTTAAGGACCGAAACGTCTACGTAAATTTAATTTGTAAATACATGATAATTTCGCTATTGTTATCCGGCTCTATTTTTATTCCTTTTATTTTTTTAACTTAACCACTTGATCTTTAAATTATTTATAAAAATCTTGTTTAACTTAGACCGGATTATTCCACCTTTCGGTAAACTTCAACGCACTATCTTATTCTCTTATTCTCTTTCGCTCTTACTCTTTTACTTTTTTGTTTATTCATTTAGATTTTTATTACATAGTTTTTTTTATCTAAAGGTGGAATAACCGGCCCTTATATAGTCAGTGATATTATATATACAAATGAAATCCGTACGCGCTCTTTTGTTTATATATGGGAAAACGATTTGCTGAAGTATACTGAGAAATCCATTTGGGCAAATATAATTTTTTGGTTGATTAAATGTATACGTTTTTATTAACAAAAAATTATGTTATCAAAAACAAATAAAACATAACCAAATTTTTTTTGTATTTGTTCATTTCAATAAAATTTCATAGTAGCGATGACAAACGCATTGTTCATCTCACTGCATGTAAAAATTAAGCTAGATACAGGTCTAAAAATAATTTTGTTGAAGCGTCGAAATAATTATGTTGATGCTGCAAACATTTTTAACATATATTCTAGTATTCAGCATCTTACATAATTATTTTAATGGTCCAAACAAAATTACTTTTAGATCTACATCTAGCTAAATTTTTAGGTATTTCAGCAAAACCGTTCTTTCCATTTAATTAAAAAAATGTTTTAAAATAAAAATTATTACTGAATTTTTTTTATGAAAGTCCAGACTTAACATTGCAAGCGCGTTGAAGGTTTATGCAGAAAATGATATGTAGGAAAGAAAAATCTCGACAGAAATGCAAAGATTGCGCACTGATAGAGTGTGTCAATTTAGTTTCTGTTCGCATTTTCCAAGGAGGATAATGGACCGAGAGGTTTTCCGAGTGAGTTTACGAGAGATTCATACTCGATTCACCACCGATAAGCTCACTCGTGAAAATAAAGACGGAGATACTAGAAAATACTCGAGAGACTCCGGATGCTTTCAGGATAGACAAGGCAATACGATTTCGAGCGAGATGCTTTTGTTTCAGCGTGAAAAGAGAAAAGAACGAATGCACTTAATAAAGCTCTATTTTTCATAGCTGTTCCAGATACTCGGCCTTTTAAGCATTAATAATTGTCGACTGGAAATGCAAAAGCGATGTAAACGCTAAGAAGATAGCTTTGAATAAAATAAAGAAATAACGATTTTCATGTAACAAATGTGTAACAATTGAAGAGTAATAAAAGAGAAGTAATTAACGGTATTGAAATTAATTGTGATTAAGTTAATTTGCTTCAAGCGCAATTTAGTAAAATCTGTCAACGATTTTTTTTTTTTTCAGTTATAAAGAGAAATTATAATAAATGTCTATAGAGATATGTTCCAAAATTCATCGTAAATATTTTATAAGATCTTAAATATACATGATAAGCTCGACTTGTTATTATATCCTTATCCCTATTTCTTTCGTTATTTGCATGGTGAATTTTGTCAAACGTAAGCTTGCCCTCTAATGAGTAACGAAGTTCTTTATCGTTCATGACGCTTCTTTTATCGCCGTCGGTGAGAAAATCTGCTTTCCGCTTCTCTCGCTACTTTCGCGTATATTCAGTCCTTTGTCTGGAACGAAATACCGGCTGTTGCACGTACTCGCACTTTTTCCGTTCTCCCCTTGTTCACGAGTATTCTCCTAGGTTCCGGAGATTTTCTCCTGTTAAAGCCGAAGGGCGAAAATGCCGTTAATGGGGTCGTTAAAGGTCTCATTAACGTAAGGTGGTCGCAGGGGCGGATAACGACGAAGTAATTAAAATTTGATCAACTTCTTACAAAACTGACTCGTCACTTTTTTTTCCAAATAATGGTATGCAACACGGTTATTTCTCTATCACTTAATATCTTAACGATGTTAGGTTAAGTTAGGTTGAATATTGAAGACGCAAATGGCGCAATTACTTTGTACTCACTTCATCTTACCTTCCTTCCTTATAACATTAGGCGTAATAGATACAGAGTGCGTATTTTCTTAGCTTCTGTGCTCAATTAGAAAGAATTGAACATATCAGCATCTCTCTTCAACTCGATACTTGAGAGAGAGAGAGAGAGATATGCTTCAAGTTATCTCACTCTTTCTAAACCGATAGTGACAACTTTATATAGGAATATGTAGTTAGTCTGATCACGTCTATGCTTATAACCGACTTTTCGAACAGAACTGATGTTTCGAAAAAAATACCTTGAAAATATTTTTTAATAATTTGGAATCCTCCCTAATGGAAGTAATCGGACGTTTCCGCCGTCGGCTGCAAACGGCTGCTTGGTGATCGGCAATATCCGCGTACGCTTTGGTGCGATTTTTCGTTTGGGAGTTACTTATGAGCCGAATTGGAGTTCACTCTCGATAGAGCGAAAGAGAAATGCCTGCACGGGAGAGAAGTAGGATGATGAATAAAAGGGAGGGAAGGTGCCAGGTCGTAACCGTAGAACGATCTCGCCCGAGGGAACGTCCTACGCCGTATGTCCTCTGCATACAAATGCCTTTCCTATAGCCGTTCACCGAAGCCATCAGGGTTACCGCAAAACGGAAGACCGGCTTGCCAATTTTAAAGGCCGTTTGTGAGTGATGTACAACGTCTGCGCACATCTAGCGTGGCTGCCCGGACTACTGTTCATTCGACGGGTACGTATCGGCGAGAGCATATATACTCCCCGCGCGCGATTCCGTATTGGCAATAAAAACGTATTCCTGCGAATACGTGGATACGGCAGTATGAACCAAGGTTGTTTACGGTAGAAAGCGCTGTAATAGTTTCGTGCAATTTATTGTCAAGACCGTCTGACCTGGAAAATAACTGGATAATAAATCAAACTTGCTCTTGATATTGGATTTAAATCAATTATGTCTCTCTCTCTCTCTCTCTCTCTTTCTCTCTCTCTCTTCTTCGTTTACTCTTAATCTCGCGATCACATTATGCGATTGAGTATTAAATTAGGGTATAAACTAAAAATTCGAGAATTTGCACGATTATTTCAAAAATCAATAGTAATTAAATTATTTTTTAATGAAAAGCAAGTGCATACATAAATAGTGCACATTGTTAATTACTTCGTTTCACTCGCGGCAGTCAATTATCTTTGTAGACGGTAAATATGTGATACAAAATTGTGTAATTGGGATATATATAATCTATATATGCATTAATTAGAGAGACAAAAATGCTGATGAAAGATGCATTATGTGTGTTCAAATGCATTACCAGACTAATACGCAAATTAATAAGCGGTTACTGTGTATTGGTTTAATAATTGTAATGATGGCCAAACACGTTTCTGATCCGCTCGCGTTAATGATCCGCATCGAAAATATCCTCCTACGGTATCATTCAGAAGTTTAATGTTTAATTCGGCAGCTTTTTGAGGTTATTTGATCCACCATGCGGAATAATGTCTATTTTGCTATGACGTTATAAAATTCAACTGAAAGGGATACACTCTATATGTATTTCAATTTTATTAATTTACTAATTAAAGCAGTCGATCGCAGTCGCGCGGTTCCGCTAGACATATACACGCTTCGGTACGCTAGATTTAATTAAGGTGCATGCATTAATTCGTTTGCATGCCCCGGGAACTTCGGTTTTACAGCTTTTGTTATAGCGCAAATTAAACACGTTAATAATAGTAACGATAACCATGATAATAATAATAATTATTTACATAATAATAAGCTTCAATAATGAGACACACGATAAACGTTTATTTATAAATTCGTATATCACGCTTCCAATGACAATATTTGATCCATACTTTTTGTGGGGTAAGAACGATGACGCGCCGAAAAAAGATGTGCATAAAACTTGTTCCCGCACGATGCAGAGCGCGGCTGCATCAGCTGCACCTGCATTCGCCTCTTTAGATGTCGTGTCATATAGCTGTTGCGACACATTAGATCGCTGTGGAAACTCTCAATGAGAGCGACGTGCACTTTCCGCGACGGGAAGGGATGCGAAACGTCTTGCGGTTAGTTTCGAAGCGTTTCAGGGCTGAAGTTCTCCGGCGTGCGATATTCACGGCGAGAGGCGCACGGAGCACTCAAAAAGTTTGCCGAAGAACAAGGGGGAGCGAGTGCCTCAAAGTGAAAACGGTATTTCCGAAAGCGATTAGACAGACGGCATGAATTCACCGGGATAATTTCAGCGGAGTGCACAACCGAGGGATTCGCGCGCGGATCGTTTTTGGATTATACTTGCGTTTTTATGTAATTTAAAAATGCAAATTTTTTGCTTTCAGCAATTTACGACTATCGAATTGCGGGCGCTCGATAGTTAGAGGAAAAAAAGTAGTAGTGTGGACCTCTATTTTGTTTTTTTTTCGTGTAATCTTTTTCTTTTTTTAATTATATGTCACAGTTAATGATACAATTTATTTAATATAAATTTAATGTAAAACACACTTAAAATGATTAAGACAATTTACAAAATGGGAAAAATTATTTAAATGAAACAGAATTGTATTATGATATATAATTATCTGAATGTGATGGTAAAGTGTTTCCCTTCTTCGGTATATTTTTATAGAATCTAGTTCCTTCAGGTCTATTTGGATTTTTTCATAGAATTCAAATAGCTCGAATTTATAGAAACTTTCAAGTCTATTGAGATGATATCAAAAATTTAGGTTTTCTCATGAATATGGTATCTACTCTTTATATTCATATTCTTGCATTGATCCCGTGAATGTTTGCTACGAACACTTATTTCCCGCGTTTCGTAAGTAGTTCTTCTTGAAATTATTTAAAAATAATAACTGCATAATATAAATAATAAAATTTTTACTATCTTTTCCTCTTCGCAGACGGTATATATGGAGATCACCGTTGTTATCTGTGCGTGTTTTACACGCAACAACAAGGCATTAAAATACCGGTGGGCTGGCTTAGGATCAGCAACGGCGCTTTTATCGGATGAATGCATTTCGGGGGATGATTGGCCCTTATGCAAGCGGGGGCAACGACGTACGGCCGTACGGAAGTTTGAAGCACGTCGAACTTTCCGAACTATCAGCACTTAGACGATAATTCTCTTGAGGGACGAAGACCGCTCTCAGCGCGACCCTGCCTTCGTGAAAATTAATTACCTTCGTCGATCGCTTTTCATTCTCTCTTTCACCCCGTTCGTGTCTCGACTGGCTCTCTCCCTTTTCACCTCCACCGATGCACGAAACCCACCGTCGTCGGCGCGGCGTTAGGAAGTTGTGTATGCGAGTGACAAGAGTAGAGAGGAAGGAAGGAAGGAAGGAAGGAAGCAAGCGAGAAAGCAAGGAAGGAAGGAAGGAAGTTGCCGAAGTGAAAAAATGTCTTGTCTATACACGGCATGCGCCAGAAATCAGAGTAGTTTCCCGGTGAATTCTATATATGGCGTGACATTCCACAATTTCCACGTACTTGCCGCGTTCCGCGTTCTTCGAGTAATTATCCGCGCGTAATTACTTCGTCTCGACTAGTGCATATGTTGTACATGCATACGTCCATACATACGTACATGGGCGCTCTTTAATGTCTACGTATTCACACACACACACACACACATATGTATACATACACAACAGCAGAGTTGAAGTTAGACATGTTAGGGAAGGATATAACGCGATCGAGTATTATCACGGCTATATGCAAAGTACTGTTCTCATGCGTTGGACACGACAATTAATGAGATTCATGAACTTTGTCTCACGAACTTTGAAAAAGAAAAGTTCAATATATACTGTTGAAACGCAAATTATTTTATTTGTCTTTCATTTCTTTCACGTGTTGCTACGTTGTGTTCTTAGCGCAATACATACAGTTTGCATTGTTGAGAATAAGTCAGTTAAACTTCGATGCACACAATGGAAACAACGCGGTACAGAATTATGCCAAAATGGCAACAAGAATCAAACTTCAAAATAACATGCTGTCAGGACAAATCGAGTTATATTATGTCAAAATACGCTGTGGCTCACCGATTGCGAGCAAATCAAATTATATGTATAATAAATGTATGCTTTAGCATATTTTTGAAGTATCCCTTGTTACAATATTTCCGATGCTTTTGATGCTTTTAATTAATATACACTAGAAACAAACTATTTTTGATACTAGATTTTGATATTACACTTTTATATTATTCTGATGGAAGCAATTTTCTTGCATGTTGAAAACAAACTTTATAATTCAGTTCTTGTTTTAAACAATTGATGAAGAACCAGTAAACGTTGAGCTTCGAAAAGAGCTTCAAAAGCAATAATTTTGAAAGTGGAACGATCTAATCTGTTCATACTTACGAATATATAATTACAAGTTATTTTATAGAAAAAAAGAAAACAAAGATCTTCAACAAGAATAAATAATAGGTATACGATTGTGACAGAAATTATTTCAATCAGAGTGGAAATGGCATCTCACACACACACACACACACACACATAAGAAACAATTTTAGTTATTTCAGTCATCCGCAAGATTAGGTATCGGTGGTACGCTACTCCAGCTATCGATCGGATCGATTTACGACGTCCGGGGATATTTGGGGCATGTGGCCTGGCCCTCTCGCGAATTCTAATACACGAGTGTCCTCCGGCCAAGAATTCTCGTCACGCGGTAAAAGGCCGTGGACCCCGCTGGAGACAATAACTCGCGGCTACGTGATGTCCCTTCCGAGGGGTGCGCAGTTTGGTTATATACTTAATAAATACTACCCCTTATCCACCCGTTTCACCGGCTCTCCTCCTTCCGCGAATCATCTCTTATGCAGCATACATATATAGAAGGAAACGAAACTAAGAACCACTCACCGCCATTGGGTAGAATCATGCTTCTCCCGCGGTTCCGAGCGGACTGCTTCGAGGATTTCCGAGAATAATATCATTTCCATGTACCGTCTCTCGTTCGCGTACCATTTTGCGCGTTTCTTTCTTTTCTTTTTTTTTTTTTTATTGCATCTGCTACTCCTCTCTTCATCTACTTGGAATACTTATTGCCACGCTCTTTAAAGTCTGTCGCTTCTTTTTTTTTTATCACATCATCCTTTCTTCACGGGAAATCCAAAGGAGACTTTTATATTAAATATACTATGGTGAAATGAGATAATCGATTCATCGTAAAAAATCTTGACGATGTTCTGCATTATATACGCCATTCAATTCGAGCACCTGCATCGTGACAAGCAACGAATGAATAAGTAATAAAAAGCTAACTCATTTCTTGAAATACGTGCTAAAAGAGAACAAAAACGCTCAGATAAAATGAATACAACATTTTGCAGATAAAAAAAGAATCCGTCCCGTTATCGCGCATATCGTACGTATATAGAAATGAAATTCTTCGATTATCGGTAGCTCCGCGTGTATTATGAGCTTCGTGCGTCGAGCTACATCGACACGTTTCACCCCATTTCTACCTTTTACACTTTATCGTTGAATATAGAACAAAAAGTGACAGCTGAACGAATCGATCTGAACGCCACTTGTACTAGAACCTCAAAAAGAGGACACCGAAATGAAAGAAAACTATTCTTGTTATTCTTCTCGCTGCTACGAACTGTCCCGGCAACTCGCGATGCAAATTTCCCCGCCGTAAAAAAAAGTCAGGCATCGGCCCCTGTATTCGTGCCCGGGGTTCTCTTAGCATATCTTTCGCCTCGATTCTTTCTCCTTTTTCTTTTACTCTCTCCTCTCTTTTTCTCAACGTGTTTCTCGAGTGGATGAGCCATTATGCAAGTGCATTTTACGAAGCATCGAGAATAGCCGAACAATACCGAGACTTTCACGTGTGGAATGACGCGCAATTATCCGAAAGCCAGATGCATTTTGCAGAGCAGAGAGGTACAAGTATTACTGTTCGGAGAAAAACCGCGTCTTTCTGGAGACTTTTCTGGAGACCAGCCGTCCTGTCAAAGATCAAAAACTAGTACTAAAATTACTGAAATTGAAACTTTATCACTCAACGTCACAAAAAAGAATGATTAATAAATACATAAACACACATATAACTGAGGATGGTTCTTTAGTGAAACTTTATTGTAGCACATGTTATTTATAAAAAAAAGGTTATCCGTTTTCTCTCTTTTGCCGGAAATTAATTGCTATTAAATTTGTACTGTTTCGTAGTGCGTCCTCTAGAAAAAGGTTATGTATCGGATCTGATCTTCCTGCCGGAGATGACTTTCCAAAACTAGAAAAAAATCGACGCGATCACTTACAATAAGGTTATCAAAATTTCGAGCGGTTAAACGGAAATTCGTTTTCACGTGCCGGACAACAGGAGATTTGGTAAAAAGAGCAGGAGTTTCCATAGAACAAGAAATGTAGAATAAATTCAGAACAATCTGGAGTTGTTAAGGGGATCCTAAAGACAATTAATCATATTGGAAATAGCACTTACATACAGACGATTACGTGTCACTACATCAATATCTCATTCACGCACGCCACACATATATACATAAATTTTCGTATCGTAATTACGTTTTAATTAGACATCTAAATATAATTTTAAGAACTCCACGCTGTTTTTTCATACAAACTACTTGCCTGTGGGCTACTATTTCTTAAGTATAGATTGCGCAGCTTTCATATAAAACAAATGTTGTTACGATGTGAGCTCTGGAGCGCCATATTGAACTAAAAAATGGTAAAGAAGAATTCAATTTTAAAATTCTTTTATCGTTTTCAGCATAGATTCTACCTCACAGGCACGTTTAATGCGTATATACTTTAATTCTGCAAAAGGATTTTCGAATCTGTGAATGACAAAAAAGTATTTACGATACAAAAATTATACGATTTAGTCGGTAATACAGACTACTTTAGGATCTCCTTAAAATTGTAATTTTTAAGAAAGGGGCTAACTTCACACGTTCGGAGTTTCCAGACAAAAAAGGTGACAACCGTAGGCACAAAACAAAATGCCTAGCGCGGTATCGAATCGTCACGTCGTGATCGGCCATTCGCACGTGCGTGTTTACTATATTCGCTACAAAATGTAACAAAAGCGTTCACTCGCTGCTTGTATAAGGAGATTATCAGAGGCGGCGAAGTGCCGGTGGCCATTGCCGAGGGCAACCAACGGATAAAGACAGTTGCGGTGTGGAAAGGCCGCTCTCTCAAACGAGAGCAAGACGCTCGAGGCAATGATCTCGGTAAACAAACAGAGACCGCGCAACTTGCGCCCACGACGTTATCGCTGCCGCATCCCAGCTACGAATGGAATTACTATCTGGCAAACGCATTCCCCGTGTTTACTCCGCGTCTACCTTTTACCTCTCGCCTGCGCCGATCTATCTTTCCCTGCCTTTGGAAAGCGCGCTTTGTTTCTCCGTAAAAGCGTTTTCGTCCATTCAAATGGCAATAGGCAAAGAGGCACGAGAACAGACGGGAGTGGTGAATATTTCAGTTGGTAACAGAATGGATTGTTTCAGCAGTCGACAAAAATAATTGTCAACAATTGATTTTTTTGATTTTAGATGTGTACCGACATTTGTCTGCCTGCACAATAATTGTTTTGAAGACGCGTCTAATTTTTACACGTATACATGCAGTTGGGATTAATTTAAGGAGTCTCTGAAATGCTGACAGAGTGGGTCTATTGGACCCACTCAAGTATAAATCTCTTTTTTAACATGACAATTCAATTTTGTTTATGTTACCTCTGCAAATTTGGATTGTTCTTATAAAAATATACTTGTGTCATTATTAATATTCATTGTTTTTTATAGGAATTATGGTCTTTTGGTTTCTTAAATTATACCTTTTAGCTAACATAAATTAAAAGGGTTTTACGGACGTCTTACTCAGCGTCACTAACTGTGTTACAAATTTTGGCGTCAGTTCCGAAGAATTAGGGTGCCTTCCAGCAAGAGACAGAGATGACACAATATATAACACAGCGAATCATGACATCCTTGTTGTTTACCAACGTTAAACAAAGATGAAATAACTGTGTTATACTATCTTGCCGAAAAGCACTCATCGATAACTTTGTGACAACTCAGTCGTATGAATTACGAAACATAACGTCCTTTTCTTTTACCACTTTTGACAGACTTGGATTTTAATTTCGTTTTGAACTTTAATTTTTTTACGCGTGCCTGCCATTTTTCGTGTTCCTCGCCATTCTTGCATGAAACGTAAATAACCCAAGGCGAATGTATACGCAGCACCGCATTCCTTCCTTGGGTTGGAGCCATATTTGTGCCTTTGTGTATGACGAAAGTGAGGAAGGCATCGCGAATACAAGATGCGCTCCCGATATATATGGTAGAACGTGCCGAGTCACCGCAATAACCTCGCAAACGATGATCAAAGCTCGTATGAAAAGCCATGCACGGGATGGCGATCGTTAAATGACCTCTGAAAGTTGTCCCGAAGGCTCGCTTTTGTGTTCGGAGGAACCAGAGGTGACCACAACTCTGACTTTGTAGCTGGTCTCGATTAGTGATAACGTGCCAGGAACACAAAACATTTGTGTAAAATTAGAAAAGGAACAATGCACTTAGTAGAAAGAGAAATAAAGAAGGCAAAAGAAAGAGAGAGAAGAGAGATCAAACAAAAGAGAGAAAGAAAAGCGGACAGAAAAAAGGGAAAGAGAGAATAAACGATAAAATAACAAACAGTAGTAAATATGCCGCTCATGAAAGTTTGAAACTTTGAATCTGTGTAACTGCAATTATACACTCGCTTTCGCGAACATGTTTTGGGCGACGCCTAGCTTATCGGGCACGCGTAAAAATGTCACCCCGTAATTCAGGAAAGTTTCCGCGCACGTGGGGGAGTTATAATGGTGTATAGGTCGGAATAACAGATTGCTAATTACGCGAACGACGTGAAAACTACCGCGACGTTCATCACATCGGGCATGCTGAAACTGCATCCAAAGTCTAGGTAGTTTTGATTAAGTTTCTAACGGATGGCTGGATTCGTTCTAGGATCCTGTCAGACGTCAGGGAGGTATTCGCGCGTTCATTCACGGACGAGGAATAGGGTGAAATTGGAGTTGAAGTGCCTTCGTAGAGCCGGACAAGTCCGTCAAGGGCCTTGTAGGTAGATGGAAAAGGTCGCTTCTCGGGATGAAAAATAAGAGGCGAGAATCCTTCGATCGATTCTTATATACCTTCATCGAGAGTACTGCGGATAGAGGAATTCAGTGTTCGTCTTACTTCCATTCTTTTGTATCCTTTTTTCCTCGCCCCTCCGTCATCTTTTATTTTTCGATTGCCGTATATTGGGTAAAGTTCGCGACGCGATAGCGCTACATCGATCGCACCGGTTGCAGAAAATTTCATAAGAGCGGTTACTTATCACGGATTTTACAATTCGTTTTAACGTTTTTCGATATTTCCTAATGGCTTAATAATAACGCGGGGAATCGTGTGGAATCTAGCGCATCAGCTACTCGTCCTCGTGTTCCAATTTGTAAAGAAAAATTCATAAGAAAAGCTTAATGCGATTTTATACATTTATTGCAAAATATAATTTTTTCTTTTATACGGAAAGAACAGTTTCACTGAGGTATCCGAAAATTTAGCTAGATACAGATTTTAAAATAATTTTGTTGAATCATCAAAATAATTATAGAACGCTTGAACGTTGATAATAATGCTGCCAAAAGTATTAATATTAAAAATTTTTGTGATGAGATATTACATGACCTAGATTTGCTTTTCTTTTGTTTCAGTTATAACAATTTATTTACCACTTTATTTCTTAATGTTGTGTTCCTACTATCTTACTTAATTATTTATTATATTTTAAACTGTGAGTATTTTTTAATTAATCTATGATTTATTATAATATTTGTTCAAGTTTACTGTTTATTGATGATATCTATTGCGTTACGTCTTTGCTGTTAACCCGAGGTAAGTGTCAACACATTGAGAGTGTGCATTTTCTACATTATTTTACAAATCCAAGAGATATACAGTCATGCATCCTTCGTCACGCTTGAAAGGTGATAATACCACTTGTGTGCGTTCTATCGCGAAACAAGTTCCATCCACGTTTCATTTAATTACTTTCCCGGAAGGAACGATGATTTTTCGTTGTCAGAGATTCGCGTACTCCTCAATCGCAATCTCTGAGAACGTCGGAATAGACTCTTGATGGGTCTTGAGAACAAGATCCCAAGCATGGTACGTACAACGTTCTTGGAAAGAGACTCGTGTCTGCTCATCTATTGAGGCGACGTCGATGGTAGAAGCACGCCGAAGTTGGGGGAGGGGGGGGGATGAGGGTAAGAGAAACGAGAGAGGATACGATGGAGAGGCGCTCGTGCTTGGGACAACGAACCGATGGATAGACTCTCTCGCAAAGACAGAGAGTGGGTGGAACGTTGATCGATTTCTCCTGCGGTTTCGTATAGGTAGGGAGAAACTTATTGACTTTCTGAAGACGGCTCGCGGAGGATCACCGAGGAGCATCGCCGAGGATGCACAATGCGCGCCAAGTACGTAGTTTCCCGCGCGAGTATGCACCGCCACGATCCGTAAGGTAAGATCACCCATCGTTTTCCGTATTCCTCCCACCTCCCCGACTCGATGTCTCGATCTTCGATTTCGAGTGTCCCCCCGCAAACGGATCACCGAGATCCGCGCTGTATATCGCTCGCGAGCGAATACCAAGCTTTATCCTTCGCGAGGACGACGCGAGCACGCGCCTCCCACGGATGAACGATTGAAATGGCAGGGGAAACGTAGCTTTCGGGGCGCATCGAATTCCACTGTCAAGATCGAATTAAATCGACAAAGCGGCAACGTCTGCTCGCGACGCGAAAACATATTGTATTTTCAGACGAATGGTATTTCCACGTTACAAGACCACCGTCATCTGCGGAAATGGTACAATAAAAGACGACGTAGAATAAACATTGAATCGATCAAAAGAAAAGACATCGTTTTCATAGTCAGACGGTTCACGTGTCGGAGTCATTTATCAGAAGTGGTGCTTCACCGCGCGCTCCAGATATATACTGACAAGAAAAGTCATAAGTCTTCCTCCGTCGGCTTAATCGCATCCCTCGTGCGCTATAACTGAAACGCTCGCGCGTGACGCTACCATTTTTCCGTGGAATTATTACGATATCGGACGGAAATGCGACGTGAAAGGAGAGAAAGGGACGGGGTGTATAAGAGGTTCGCGTGACGCTACCATTTTTCCGTGGAATTATTACGATATCGGACGGAAATGCGACGTGAAAGGTGCAGGAGAGAAAGGGACGGGGTGTATAAGAGGTAAGAGTTGATTATCCGAAGGGTGAGTCTGCGCTCTCTCTCTCTGGCAACGGATGTTTGCACGTCCGTCCTAACGAGAATGTACGACTTGTTTCGATTCACCGTCGGTGGTTGAACAACGAATGAACGCGGGCCGAAATAGGAATTGCTCTGCGAGCGGCCGAGCGCGACGGAAGCTCCGTGTTACAGGCTCGTAAAAAGCGGCCGACAGGGCGGAATTAAAGGAGCGACCGCAAAAGCGCGGTCCGGCCTGATACCCCGATAATTTCGTAGTCTCGCGCGCGCCGTAGGAGGGCGGAGATGGAAAAAGAAAGGAACCATCACGGTGTGGAACAAAGTCGCGCAAGCCGCACGCTGGTGCCAATGCTGGTGTAACCGGATGCCTTACCAACGCTGGCCGTCGGCCAAGCCTCGTAAATCCCAAATTACACGACGAAAGTACAGATTTCGTCTGTTCGCGTCCATACTGCGGGATTCTCGACTCTTTAACGGAAAATCCGGTCGCCGCTCATCGCGGCATCGTCGATTACTTTAGTACATTCTCGCGATCGATTCATATAGCTGCGGAAATCCATAAAATTTGTTGCAAACATTATCATTACGTCTTATGTGCTTTACACTAGTAGCTCTTTTCCGATGATATCATATAGGCGTATCTAGAATGTTTGGGAAGGAAGGAGGTCATCAATTCTGTTATCACAGTAATTAAGCAACGATTTGTTTTTTTGCGTTAATGAATTGTCCTTTTGGATATTTTAGAACGTAGAATGTTTTCTGATTTTGAATGAATAAAGTGTAGGTTTTTATAAATCATAACTTTTACTCCTTTTTTTCTGAAGAAATACAAAATACAGTTAAAATATCGTTATTAAAAACATGTACTTGTGAATGTGGAGGTACTCATTAATATCTCAAATTCTGTATCCTGTTTTTCACTTAAAAAACCTTGCAAAAATCTTCTTTGTGTATCGGATACTCTGTCTTAACGATAATTGTGTAAATTATTTATTATATATAGTTGTAACGGGAGAAAAACATTTTATGTGATAAAAAATATTACCCAGAGTCAAAAGTAAAATTATATTTCCTATAATTAAAAATAGTAAAAAATGAATAAAATATTTAATGAGACGAGGCTCCTTAAACGTTTTCCATTTTAATTGGATAACAGAAAAATATATCGCTTTTCAGCATCCATTACGGTTTTTATGTGATTAACAAAAACATTGTTACAATAATGTTACGTAATTAATTAGCTTTGTTGTAATAGAGCGATTAATTAAACTTGTCAGGTTTACTCGGAAAATCAGGTCGTTATGGAAAGCAAAATGTGTAAGGAATACGTAAATCTGCAGGTATAAATTTCCGAGTATTATTCTCTCAGAATTTCGTGCAATTATCTTGATTATTTCATTATTCGCAGTTAATGTCATCGAGGAATTACATTTGTATCTTCATTCAGCGATTCATTTTGAGAGATATCCATTATTACACTGGCAGCGAGAAAGAGCAAGCGAGAGATAAAGAGAGAGAGAGAGAAAGAGAGAGCGAGAAAGAGAAAGAGAGAGAAGTTGTAAAGCTCTGAGTAGCATTCCGGTAGCGAGTCCCCGACGTCGAGTTGACGGGAAACAAAATCGGGATGGCTATACGCCCGACTTGAGTCACCGCATCCAAACAGGAAGAAGGAGAAACAGATGCCGAGGGGATGAAAGGGCGAAAGGAGGGACAAGCTTTTCGACTGTACATCAAGCGGAGCGAAAACATAGGAACGCGTTGAAATGATCTAAAGGGCGGGCTTCCGTTTGAGTTAAGCTCACAAATTCGCCTCCAGGTCGACGAAGGAGAGGAGGCCAAAGGATGGAATGGGGCAGGATGGAGAAGTACTGCTCTTCAGCACAGGGTGACACAAAGGAGGAGCCTTCTAGTGGTTGAAAGAGGGCTCTGAAGGTACCACGGCCATTATACCGAGGCGATACATCGCGAACGTACTTCCACCCTCCGCCGTCTGTTTCTTCTCGAATCGCCTGCGGATAGCAGCAGAGAATCATAGTAGATCCCAGCGTGAGGATCTCCGAATGGATGAGGCAGAAAGCTCCATGTACTTGTATAACCACGAGTACGATTGAAGAAAAAGACGAAGCAGACCGCAAGGCAGATATAACGCTAAACCCAATAGCGTATTGCAAATATGAATTTGTGCTCGGATAATAAAATGGTGATAAAATGCTACTGAAGTTATGGAAATGTGGATGCAATCGTATTATTCAATATGAAGATATATTCAATATAAAGAGAAAGAAAAAAAATATATATATATCTCTTTCCATCAATCTTTTTATTACTATGTAGTGAATAATCTTGAGAGGGAGATATACACAGGAACGTTTGGAACTACCTTTTAGAATCTTTCTGGAATCAGGCGCAAGATGAAAAGCAAATAGGTATAGAGATAGCACGTGATATTCCTGGTTAAGAGCATGGTTGTTAATATAGCAATTCATGTATAATCCCTTTCGAGCACCAAAGGTTAATAGGGAACGCGGATTACCGATTACCGGTGTCGGTGATAACCATTACTCTCCAGCCGAATGACGAATAGTCAGTGTATCGAGATCAACAGAATACATTATGGGCGCGCAGCCTCTCTCATCCCTCATATCCATTATTGTTATTTCCGTTCGATAATTTCATTTCGTGCTCCCCCCCCCCCGTGCTGTTGGTGGCGAGACATGGGCGTTTCCGTAACGCGGGAAACACAGAGTATCAGAGTTTCAACCTCGTACACTCCGATATCTTGGAGAGAAAGTTCGATAATACCACGCGAAGGAGCCGCTAAGAAACATTCTGAAGATATATCAGCCGACATTCGTAGAATGGCGGCTTTAAAACTTGATGTTTCTCTCTCCTCTCCTTTAGTTCTACCCGGAGCCTTACAGACAGAGTCCCGTCCTCCTTTCCAGACAGATACCTACGATAACCTGCTGCTCCTGGATTCGACATTATAATGGGCATCGTAGGCGTTCCATTTCCGTTGCTCTTAGAAAACCCAGTCTTTCTTTTGAACAAGACGATGCTTTTCTTTACGTCGTACCTTGTTCGCTCTTTTTCCGTTCATTTTCATTCAGCAAGGCGTTCTCCATGAAAGATACGAAACTTTTGTAGTTATGCATCGACAGGTATTTGTGAAGAAATTTATTTTATTAATGTAGGTACGTTTCTACTAATGTAGATTATATATAATCTCAGTTTACTCTTATCAAAATATGTTCAAAAGCTTGTATATTCCGAAATAGAATTTAATGGGCCAAGTAAAATTGAGCGAATAAAGAGAGAGATGAATTAAATTAATATTTTTGTATTAGTAAATTCAAATATAAAGCAGACGGAACATTCACTTAATCATCTTCAGCCGTACGTAATCGAAGAGTTCAGAATTTAAAATAAATGATTGGAGAAGAAAAATAGAAATGATAATAACAAACGTTGAATGAATATAATAAAGCAGAAGCTAAATCAACATATCAATAAAAAAATAAGACGTATGAATAAAAGGATACATTATATTAATTAGAATTTAAATCCTATAACTGTTAAAAAAAAGCATATCGTTATAAATATTAGAATAATATTTAAAAAATATTAAATTTTTTAAAACGTTTCCAAACTTTTGACCCGAAGTTATATAATTATATGAATATGACGGGGGAGGGGGGGAGGGGAGGGATAAACAGAAACGAATATCGCGAAAAAATTTTGTACATTTCCAATTACGTTATTCGCGCACGAATGTTTCGTCTGTGAAGACGTGGCGCGTGCATTTTTCTTGATTCCTGTCTGCTGCTGTAAGGAAAACTTGCTTCAATATACATACATGTTCTCATTTACCTTTGTTCTTTCTGTTTTTCATCCTCCCTGCCTTTTCTGTGCTTCTCAGCGGAGATATTAAAGAGAAAGTACTCTTTCTTTAAAGTTTATTTCTATAATTTCCTAAAAAAAACAGCAGCTTCACACACAGGGAGTCGTTATTGATGTCCGACGTAACGAAAGAAATGAAAGTCGTTCCTAGATGAATAGTTCTTGCAACGAGGTTAGTTAAATCTTCAGCCTCTGATGGTATGTAAATTCCTGCAATTGGCTTTAACTGACTATAGCGCGTTCGATATGTAGATTTCGTTTAACCTCTAGGAGCATGAATTATGTTCCAGCGATAAGAGCGCCCGCGGTTTGATACTCTACGAAGATTATATAAAGACGATAAGACCGGAAGTTTGTTGACTTACGTCCGCTTTTGTACTAATTCAATGACGTCGCGAACGCGGAAATTAATAATCGTGCAGCTTTTCCAGATAATTTTATCACCGGAAATAATTTATATATCTATGTACTATAAATAATGATTCCTCCTTTTAATATAGAAATAATAGATTCTGTAATGTATGAAATAAGAATTCTAATTTCGTTATAATTATCTTTTTTTTTTTTATTTATATGAAAGAACATATCTTGACGAAGATATAAGAATTTTGTTTGACACGTGTAGATAAAAGTTCGTGCGCTCAAATAAATTTTGCAACATAGTGTATTTTTCAGCAGTCTGAAAAGCAGTCTTTTCCAGTCACTCGTTATATCGTAGCTTTCTTTCGTGTCAGGAATATTTCATACGTATACAGCATTTAAGGTTACAGCACCTGTCTCCCTTTGAGAAAATAGAGTTTTCTTTCATGTTTCAAAAAAGTAACAAGAAGAATGCAAAGTCAAAGTATGATTATAATAATATTCTCTCCTTTTCTTTTTTATACTGTGAGATTATACTTTTTATCTATATAAGATTTTATTTTTATACTTTACACCATATAAACTTTTCAATATTATAACATAAATGTTCCTTAATGATGCTGCTTTAATTACAATAATCTTTCCTCGATTTGGTAATAATTAATTATCAATCGGTTGTCGCTTTTATTGTAACTTTTGCCTTTGTTATGCATTATTCTATCAATGTAAAACAGTTGCAAATGTGACTTATATTTAAGGCAATTCAAATTGTGTGATTTGAGATGATACCGCTAGTATTATAATGTCCGTGATAGTTTCCGTGTAGGTAAATACGATTGATTTCCGCAAAATGAGACTGAATTTACACGATAGATAGAATGGATTTGCTCGCATACATATTGAAAGTTTATTTTAGTACATTTGTTTAAATAATTTTCTGTTAATATTAAATACGGGTATTCTCCGGTATCTCTATTGCTTGCTACTACGTGGTTATTTAATTCGCGAGAGCAAATTTACTGTTATAATCGTTCATGGGTAATGAATCATATTCAGTATATCGTATATCGGGTGTGCAATTAGTGGAAAATAGAATATTTACTTGTGAGTCTAAATGCAAATCTTTCTAAATAACTTGTTGTGTCTTTTGATTTATTACTTTGATCATGGTTTTCGAAATTTCATCGTTGTTTGTTTGCATTCCAATGTTATCGTCTTTCGAAAAAGATGAGAAATTTTCGGAATTTATCGTTTAAGAAATTGACTATGAATGTGAAGCATTTTTATTGATTTTCTCGCGTGATGATGAACGTCAATTTTTATAGTCAACACTTTCCTCAGAATACAAAAGGGATTATCTTGGCAACGGCCGGACCAAATATAGTAACTTCTCGATCCGCGCCCAAATTCTGCAGTGTAGTACATTTTTTAGTAGCGTGATTTCCTTGCACGCTATAACTTAGCTTGGTACGTGTCAAGAATATTTGAGATGTATGCGACACTTTGAACTGGAACGCATGATTCAAGCACAATTTTATTTGAAGAATTCGACGTTAAATGTATCAACATCACGCAAAACACATCGTATATTTGGCTTGCAAATTTGAAATCACGATCTTATGCGCGCCACAATCAGGCATACTTATTAGCCGTTGCGTACGTCAACGTCAGTTAAGCAAGTACGAGGGAGGAACAGAGGCCTCCGAGGGGTGACAAGTTTGGTTTCAGCCTCGTGCTATAATTTGTGACTGATAATGTCACTCCCCCGGTGGAATCAACTTGTTAACCCAGTCCCCCTCAAATGGATCATCCATACTAGAACCATAGTGTATGTAGTGCACCGTAAACCTATTCCAACCTCGCAAAAGATTACGCTGCGTATACTCGGAAATAGAGACCCTCTAATCAGAGTCGCGAAATAACGGTTCCAATTTTGATTGGTGCTGACATTTTTCAGCAAAAACCGGAAATAGTCATGGCGTCAAATTTAAGTCGACCTACATTCGCTGCCTATTTTGCTCTTTTTCAGGATTACGAGGAAAGACTTTCATAATATAACCCTTTTTTACAGAATTATTGCAGTCTGGCGCAGAACAACTAGTCATTTAAAAAAATATAATTTTATGAAATACAGTATTAATATAAAAAATATAATAATGTAATTTCTTTCTGATAACTGTATTTAGATTCACATGTATTAGGTGCACGGACTTAGGAATAGAGGGACGGTGCATAACCTAAAGGGGTGAGGCACATTCGCGGCGGGGGGGGGCCGCCATGTTGGTTTCTGAGATCGCACACATAGGACAGTGTATGTGTGAAAGGTGTGAAATAAAACAGTATAGAATAATAAAGTTTAAAATTTTGTTAATCTTTTATTAGGTTTTTGTTTATCTTTTTTTTTTTGTTTATCTTTTCTAGCTGTCACACTAACACAGCTCAAGCGGAATGTCACTAACACATGTCTATGTGTGAGTTCTCAGAAACCAATATGGCGGAGAACGGTTCCCCCTGCATGCCTGAGAGAAAACCCCCTCTTGCCTAAAGTAGGACTTTATGCTCCGTCCCTCTATTCCTAAGTCCGTGATTAGGTGTTAATGTATCACAATCATAGTATTTTTATTGCAACTGCGATGGTGCTCGTACGTGCAGTAGTATTATATTTTTCTTCATGCGTGCACGTAATGTGCCCTACACAAAGAAAAATTCTATGTGTAACAGTGGGGGCATATTTGTTTATAGGTCGACACGGGCGCGCGTACGCACTCGCTTCGCTCGTGCCGTCGCTCCCACAATAAACAACTTTCCCTTACTGTTACACAATGTACTATAATCGCTACTTCCGGTTTTTGCTGAAAAATGGTATCGCCGACCTAACCTTATTGACGTTATTTCACGACTCTGATTAGAGGGTCTCTACTCGGAAATACATAAAGTTCTTATACGAGAGTTATTTTGGACAGATAGATCTAGAAGAAATTTTTGCTCGAAAAAATTTATCTTATTTTCCTTATATGCCTTAATTTTATCCCATTATTCTCCTTTCTGAGATTTTTACTTTTTTATTTCTATTTTTATGCATAATATTTCGACTTGTAAATCTTCTTCATTAAAATTTCACATGTTTGAGAATCAATAATAAAATTTCAAATATAAATTTTTTTCTCACACACACGGTATATATTTCTGTTTTCTTTTAACAATGAATCTGTTAAGAATTTTTTACCACTTTCTATCAGAATTGCCATTTACTCAATAATGAGATCTCCACGGTCTGCAAATACCGAGAAACCTTTTCTTATTACGATATGTGAGGGGGATTATATCGTATTTTGAATTTTTCCAAAGTTCTCTGTTGGATATGAAAATGTGGTTTCTTATTTCTTTTTTAAAAAGCTTTTCACTGTATAATTCTATAGGACGAAGAATTCTCGATATATTGTATATTCACGTGTTTCGCGAACGGATCACCTAGGTAATTAGCAGCTAGGTTAATTTGTGTTAGTGCCTGTGCACGTATTGAGGAATTAGCTTAAGGGGTAGACCACGAATAATTGTTAGTTGAATTACAGTGCTATTCTACTGGGCGAACTTTCCGAGGTCGAACAAACCAACTTTGGAAAGCACGTCGGTTACATTGCTGAACGCGAGCGTCGCGTTTCCCTTCAAATAAAATAGTTCAACAAATATTTTATTTATCATCAAGTAATTCAATAAATATAGAATGACTACATAATTTAGTAATAACATAATTATACAAGTTTAAATTCGAATGCGCTTGCAAGGTTGTTGTCAACGGAAAAATAATTGTTCGAAAAATATAAATGTATACCTATATAAGTTCACCTGCGGCAATAAGATTGCTTCCAGAATTAGAACGACTGTCATATGCAGGAATACATTACAAATTAGATCAACTAGAAGTAATTTTTCATCAAGATATTCTTATGATTATTAATTTTGTAAATACAAACTGGATTTTCTTGCTTTTCGATCATTATCACTTTTAATCAGTTTATCTATTTTTAACGATACACCGCACAGATGTGAACAGATACGACACGATGCTCGAAATAGAGAGATAATATTTTTTCGACGAAATTTCGAGAGAGAACATCTCACAACCACATACCATCACGGATGATGATATTATATATCCTAGGCGAAGAAAAGATATCTTATATATGTATGTAATTATTTCCCGTAAAGAAGAAGAATCGTACTTACGAACGGCGCGTGATCGTAAAGGCCCAAATATCGGCTGAAATATCCCTTTTCTCGCCAAGAATCGCCCTCGAGGCAAAATTTCCAGCTTTTCAAACATTCTCAGCTAAGCGCAGTTGAATGGCTTGCACGAAGAGTATTCGTTGGTAATTGGCAGTTTCGTCGATTGCTATTAGTACGAGCGATTATACGTTTGGAGGAGGAGTTAAGTGCACGAGAGAGATGATTGGAGCACATGTCCGTCCGACAGGAATATTACCATAACGACGACAATCGTCTCTAGCTAAAGCAATTACGCGCGCAAGTTATGGGCCGCGTGATACGGTGGATATACACGTGAGGTCGAAAGCCCCGTACCTACTGGAGATTATTGATCATCGATCGGGAGGGGTCGGCGGCGCGGCGGCGCGGCCGTCTCGGCCGAATCCACAAGAACGTCCTGCGCTACAGAAAGTTATTACCTGAGGCGTTCGTTACGAAAATTAGATTGTACGTGTATTTGATCGAGCGGATAATCTATCGATCGGACGTTTATTCTCGGACCCGGACCGCGAAAGGCTCTCTCTCTCTCTGGTTAAATCGATAAAATTAAACTGCAGGTCGTTGCGCGTGCGGGTCGAGAGAGAAGGCAATTTCAGCGTCCACTACTAGAATAGAGTTTTCGATCAACTACATCTTCGCCGAAGCTTCATTCCTCTCGTCGCCCTCACCCAATTTCAAACAAACGACTATTAATACCTTATTCTCGGTGACAAGGATCGATTGCAAATGTCAGGCACGCGTCTGTTTTCGGGGACACCGTGTATCCACCGTGTATACATAAACGGGCCACGCGTACAGATCGATATCGGAGGAGAATACACCCTCTCGTTCAGTGGACGAACGGGGAGGGAATCTGTCCTGTCTGTTAAACATCTTTTCTCGGTCGACATGCATGGCCCACCCCTTTAATCTTAATCCTTCCGCGGCGCAAACAGGGGTAAGAGGACGCTTATACATCCTGTTAAACCGCATTCAGGCGTCGGCGGTTAAGGCGGGCGGAATTATTGCTGCGAATTAGCTCCCCCTCGTGCCGTAAACTTCTTCCGACACTCAGCCGTCGCTTTGGCGGAAGGAACTTGCGGGCGAAGATAATAACGTTAATGCTGCAATGTGCAGCGGGAGAGATACGAATTAATACGCCGCGCGCGAGTATGTAACTGCACTTTTATCGGCACATTCCGTCTCGCGTAAGTGACCGACACCGACTTCTTCGGGCGTTAACACCCACGTTATTTACATTTTGCAAGCAGCGGAAATACAACGCACTCTGATAAGTTCCAATTAGCGAAGGCTTCATTATCTCTCTGAGGCTGATGCCAAAACTTGAACGCGATTACTGACGCTGGATATGTAAGTTGTTTAATTTATAATTAACTCTTTGAGGATAAAAGCGTTCTAACAAAAAAAAAAACTTAAAGAAGATCTGCGGTTTTCTATTCGAATTTTCAGGACCGTTGAATCTGATTTTGGCTTCAAAATTTTTAAATTCAAATTTAAAAAATAATCTGAAACTCGGTTTTAACAGGGTTTTTAGCCTGGATTTATTATCGTTGAATTTAAATGGGCTTGAAAATGTTAAATTTGAAAAAGGCAATAACCTTCAATGAAAGAGACTGTATAGTGTCAAAGGGCACAATTAGAGTTTGAAAGTTAGCTTAGAAATCAGTAATAACCGTTTACGTAGCATTGATGAGAAGAAGATTTATAACCGAGTAGGTTCAATAGGTCCATCATTAGTCTATAAGGTTAAAATAAATAACGTAGAATTTCTTCATCCACACGTTTTACATTATTTGATCATTACTAGATTTTATATTTCCTTATAAAATTATAAATAATCATATATTTACACGATGAAGTTTCAACACTTTTTTCCCGTTTATTTCGTATTGCTATTTCCAGATAGTTATTTTTGATTGTAGATTATAGCTAATTATTATAGACTAATAATATTATTGATTAGGTATATATACACACATATGTATAACATAATATGTGTATATTGTAATATATATATATATATATTATTGGATATTATAATATTATTGATTACAGATAATTGCTTTACTAATTATTTTGGATTGCTAATTAATAGGGAGAGATATGTCTTCGTGTTTGTGAATGAAATCCGTATAAACCGGTGTCCAAATTCCAATTCAAATATTAGGGGTATGCAGAAATTTTAGTTTTTTCAGTGTTCTCTCTGGTATAATTATTTTAAATTCAAATAATTTCTCGCTTTTTCGTGTATTTGGTTGATGTTGAATTATCTAAAACACCATATTTTATAATTTAATGCACATAATTTTACAAAATAACAGTGAACATGATGAACTACAAAAAGCTTGATTCGACACTGCATTCAGTACGAGTTCCAGCGAGGAAAAAATACCCTGTTAAAGCATGTGAATCAATGTGCTCTATTTTTAGCATAAAGATACTACATATCTCAAATACTGGTTCTGTCGTTTTAAAGATGGTAATTTTGACGTGAAAGTCTTTCTGCAATGAGATATATTCGTAAAAGTGATATGCTCTATTACTAATCCCTTAAACCGAGTGAAAATTTTAACGGCTGAATGCCATTATCGTCAAAATCAATTTAGCCGAAAAATATCGAAGAAAAATACATGTAAATAAAAGAAAAGGAAGATTAAAACTTCTGCATATCTCTCTTTAATATTCATATACTTTTTGTGTTCTCAAGCTTATTGTTCGCAGCGACAGTTTCCAATCTGATATCGCCGATTAAAAATTTATCACCGACTGATTTTTTAAATGAGATCTCGATGATTTTCAGTGCTATACTTATAACCGCGATCGTATATAACCAGCAATTATTCACAGCTTTTCGATGATAATTTAATAGACCATTTGAGAGAATATATACGAACTTTATGTGAAGGGAAATATAATAACACAATAATATCGCAACACGACGCACAATTAGCGAACGGAACTCGTGCTATATATCTATTTATATATTTGCGCATCTACAGCGAGCTCGCGGCTGCCACACATTATTTTTCGCCCTTAATTTATACACATTGTCTCGCTGGACGCATTTTATGCGTGCTATCGAAAAACTCAACATCGTCGCTCGCTGCATATATAATATCTGCGCTGAATATACTAAAATTATTCTCGTGCTGGATATTTTTAGGTAATACCGCATAAATCATATATATGAACCTGAGCTCGCGCAGCCGATATATAAACCGATGCGTTATCACAGCTCTGGAAGGAAAACGATAAATCAGGACGAGTGGGTAGAAGGACCGTTGGTAATTTCGTTCGATGTTCAGGCGGAAAGAAGAAGAGAGAGGAGCAAACGCGGTGTATCGGTCCATCGTTCGCCCGCCATCCTGTGGTCTTGGGGGTTAATACCGTGCCCCCCATCCAGAGACTCGTAGGAATTTCATGGGACGCACGAATCGAGGGTGCGTCGCGCGCCATCGAGCACGAAGTATCGAAACGCCCGGAGAACGGGAACGTAATATTAGGAGAGATGGACGCTCGACGCCCGGAAGAGTCGCGATTCGTCTATCGGCGTGACGTATAAGGTCGTAACCGGTACGCGATCTTGCGGATATAAATCAAAATTGGCAGGTTTGGAATTGCGCGACGCTTCGCGGAAGAGAAAGACCAACTGAAAAAAAAAAAAAAAAAAAGAAGTAAAACGTGGAAGGAAGAAGAGAGCATCTCGTCGTATGGTAGGCGGTAAATCTCGAGAGGATCGTCGAACGATGCGAGAAAAGAGTGTCGGAAAGGGTGGAACGGGAGGCGAAGGGATGAGAACGTGGGAGGAGAGCGAGCGAAGGTGTAGCCGCCGGAACGACAACGAGATGGGGTAGAATGCCACGGTAAGTGCGGCACGTTGCGGCTAAACCGAGAAATCGACGTCGAGGGGGCTTCGGAACGGAAAACCCGGAACGGGAGACGAGAGAAGAGGCGGAGATGGAGTCGATATTATGGTGGTTTAAGTCGTGTAACGTCTGAGAAAGATTTAGAGTCATCGCCGTCCTATACGTGTTTAACGCCGGGGTGTTTTATGCTCCCTCTGATGACGCGATGTGACGCGACGCGGTCTCAATCACGCGCGCGCAGATTGCGGAGAAAAAAAAAAGAAAAAAAGAAACGCGGCGCGTATAAAGCGGGGGACGAGTTCTCCCCAGGCTGGTCACGAATTTACGACGAGGGGGATGAAAACTCTCGCCTCTCGCATTCTTCCCTATCGCATCCCCGACCGTTATTATTATTTTATTACAGAGCTACGCCCCCATTGTATATATAGGGCAACAACGCGACGCTATTATACACGAAGCATTACGTAATTGGTTTTCAACTTTACGTACGCTCCCGTTAATTATCTCTTTATATCCATGCATTGCTCGGCAAGCTTTTTCCGCGAGTAACAAACACCGTGATATAGGAATATCACTTCGTCACACATTCGTATATATTTAAACCTCGTTTGCTTCAATGTTTTTACATCCTGTATTTCTACTTTTTTTGTTTAGTTTAACGGTTGTTTTAAGTATATCTTGGAAATATGTCGGCGATGTACAATATATCCTGAATGGCGACTAATTTCTGCAATGACGATTTTCATAATAGCTCGTGTCGGGGGTGAAGGTGAGAGTGTGTACTTTTCTCTCGAGTTACCGATTTCCGAAGAGAATCGCACCATTCGTGACAATTCCACGGGAAAACTCGGCGAAGCCGCGCGTATTTCCCGACGAGCAGGAGGAAGCGTTTCGCATCGTCGGCATCGCCGTCGTCGCTTATGCGAAATTATTCGCGATGGAACGCGCGAACGAGGAACGGCAGTGCAATCGGACGCACAAAGAAAACCCATTAAGATCGCGAGGCGAGCTTTCTATTAAGCTCCCGACAGGAAGGTGGGCACTGAAATAAATCGAGCGTTAGAACGTGCCAGGAATTTTAACCGGCGCGACAGGGGAAGATTCCATCCTCCGTCGAAATCGCTTAATTTTTCTCCGCAACACAGGAAATGGCCGTTCTAACAACTGTTTCCTGGGGTCACTGCGGCGGCGGCAACGTCGTCGTCGTCGTCGTCGTCGAGGAGGACGACGGATCGCGTAATTTCCCGGCACGATTTGGCTCTCAGCATCCGGGGGCCGTTCTTTACCGTTGATACCCGACCCGCCGGGCATCTGATCCCAGGGACACGCGAGTCAGAACTTAAATCTGGCAGGCAAATGGACGACGAGCATAAATCCCGTACGTAGCGCACGTGCCGGAAATGCCGCGAATATATTCCGCGTCAGAAGCGCCTGCCGTCGTCCGTCCGCGGCGAATAAGAGTGCATTTATAATTAAAACGCGAAAAAGTTCAAAATAATAAGTTCACCTATACGATGCCTGAGGCAGTGGAAAATTTGTCAGCAATCTTGAACCGTTTAAGGAATTACGAAGTGCCAACTGTCGCCACACCCTTTGTTTTATTTGGATTGGAGTCGCATACGTTGAAAAAGATTAAACTTTATCTTATTCTATTTTAAATAGAGATAGGTGGTTTAAAAATATATATAAGTCGATATAAATAAAGAAGTACTCAGATATTAAACAATTTTTTATTTTATAGTTACATTATTTACTGGTAGATTATGTTATATAATTATGAGACAGAGAAATACGCAAATGATAAACTTTAAAACTTCTAATGATCTAGGCAATATTTTTTACTCTTCTAGAATAAGGTTTTAAACAAAATTATATCTGGGGCCATCCTACTTAACGAGTCAAAAGATTAAAAAAAGTTAAAATGAAAAAAAGGATTTTGACGGATCTATCACACACGGTTCTGTCCAGCTGAATAAAGTATCAATTATTTCTACTTTTTACTAGCACTATATGTCCATTGATTAATTCGTTACAATTATTATCTTTGTAAAAATTCAAACTCAATATCTGTAAAATTATACGGAAAAATTTATTACGGTTTGTCATACAATTTCAATGTTACTGGTTATGGCGATTTTTTAAATACTGATATAATTCTCATGCACAAACATTTTTACAGTTAATCATTGACGGTCAGTGAAAATTAATACGTTTAAAATGAGAAGCACGTGACAAATGAATGTTACAAATTAAAATGCGTTTTGTCCAAGTAAGATACCTCGAGAAGGATAATGTTTTAATGATCGCGTGCTGCGCGCAAGTAAGTATATAGATTTTGTGACGTGAAAAACGTACGAATGTAAATTAAAGATCATTAAGCAGAACTTGCGATGCGAATGTACATTTGCGTTTGAGTGTGGACATGCATTTGCATTTGGATTAAATCTTTATTGCATTCGGCAATGGTACAAATATTCATACATTAAGTGGTACGTACTTTGCTACGTTACCTTTTTTAAGTTAGTGTCGTAAAATAAATGTTCTATAATAAAACACTAAATGACTCGAATATATGAAACGTTAAATAGAATTAATTCGTAACGGAACACAGAATCATATCATGTGATAAGAAAAAGAGTAAAAAAAACTGGCATATTTGAAGTTTTTATATGTAGCTCATTATAATCCACGATTCAAAAGCTATGCATTTTAATGAAGGGAATTACGTACATTGCGAACATTTTTCTCCTACCAATTGTACAATACCGTCAAAAATGCTAGGACAAAATTTGATAATAAATTGCAAAGCAATTCCCCAAAACTCTTCTATCAAATATTCTCTCGTGTTTAATTGCAATAAATTTGTAAATAACGCACCTTTTCAATTCTATCGATTTCTTCTTTTCCATGCATTTACTACAATATGTCCAAGTTTAAACGAGATTTACACATTTGAATATGATTAAAATATAATATAACGAAAGGAAAATTTAATTGACCATTTTTATTCAAATAAAGAGGAATGTTTGGGTCGTCTAAATCTGTTTACATTGAAAAACGAAGTAAAAATATTACATTATCAATGCAAGCAAAACAGCCAAATTTATTTCTCTCCATAGTCTAATCTTCTAAAGCAATTACCGAACTGAGTGATGTAATTCGATGGAATACCGCAGAATCGTAAACTTAAGGTAATACTGCTGATGCAGCGCTTCTCTTATTTACGTGATAACTCGCGAGTGAAAGGTCGAGGTACACAAAGAGGTCACTGTGAGACATTCACCAACTTTTGATGAAATGCACCTTAACTCCTTGCCTTTAATGAACATCCCGGGCAAGTGTGCTTTAATTACACCGGCCGATCTCCACAGGCCTTAAAGTTTTAATGACAGTGAATGAAAAAAGAGTTCTCCCAAAGACCTCCGAAGATTACAGACCATTGCCTTGAAAGTTTGAAAGCGTGACACGCGGCACTTGTCTTATTTCTTATGTCGATTAAGAATCTAACATGGTAAAAGTAGTGGCTAAATAGCAAGTAATAAGCAAGCTTTACAGGCTCATCGATATAAGCCGATTAAAACTTTGTTAAAACAGTGATATCTTTCTCGAGATGCGCTGTGCGGTAAAGATATCCGGCAAGTTTCAACTCGATCATAAATTTAGCGCCACGTCACTCGTTTGCATCCGTTTCATTATCGTCGTTCTTTCTCGTGTTTAATTAATGTGCGGCCTGCGTCTCGCGATTCCCGTTGCTGTAATCAATTAACAGTAAGTGCTCTTACAATTCTCGGCCGTCTTTTCCGCTTAGCGAAAAATAATTCTGACTAAATTATCGGAAAATGAGCTTTCCTTTTAATTTTTGCCAAGCGAAGATCCCAGTTAAAATTCGCTCGTTTATAGAATGCTAAAAAAACACGCTGGCGCCGTGCAAAATCAACACTGATTGTTTGCCGCAGTAGAGTAGCACAAAGCTATAAACATTACCAGAGTTTGTCGAGAATAACTCGTCAAGAACTACGCGATCAAACTAATTAATGTTAATCAATTACATTGAAAGTAATTTAATAAATATAGTCTCTCGCGGTACTTGGCGCATGCGAGTAGCCGTAAAATACGGCGAGCATGCTTTCAGAATAATGGAATTCGGTATGCACAGAAGGGTAGATTTAGTTTTTCAACGTTTTACCGGCTCCGCTCTATGCTGATTCGATGAATGCGAAACACACATAGGTTTTTTTTTTCCCTCCTTTCATCACGTACAGAGCCTGTACTGACCTTTATTCAACGACACGTATGCATCGATGATGCATTCTGCGACATCTGTGTCATTCAGGGGATAATTTCAATCCTTGGAAAGCAATATCGTCCCGCTGTGCATCCGCTATGTAAAGCAGATAAAAAAAAGATTTTCTATTCAATATTGCGCGTCGAACTCAAAACGGACGAACTGTGTACGTGATGCAGCTTTCTAAAACTAACGACAGCAAAACGGCACATGGCTGTCTGTTTGCGCGAAGAAGTGTAACTCTGCATTTTTGTATCGTGAATTAATGTTTCAGCTGCCAGACGAAACATTGTGAAAGACTATCCCACTGTATGGAATAAATAACAGTATACGTGTAAAAAATGGCTAAAGTATCTAAAAATTCAGTTAGATATATCGTACGTATAGATCTAAAAAAAAATTATTTTGGCCGAAATAATTAGATGTACGATGTAAATCGATTACGATATAGAATGTTAAAACTTTTTGCTGCTTGTCACATTTTAGCGTTCTATATAATTATATTGATGATCCAACACAAAATAATATCTAGCTAAATTTTTAGATATTTTAGCAAAACCGTCCTCTTTAATTCTCTTTCCCGGTACAATTAAGTTACGAGAGAAATTAAATCGCGCTGCGAACAGAATTCTATTTGACGAAAGATAATGATTCGAAAGATTAACGCCTCATTAAAGATTCCGAAACAAATTATCGAAGTTGGCGTTCAATTATGTCCAATGGGGAGAATGGCGTACAAAGAGGTACAGTGGAATGCGAAGTAAAGTGTGGCGGTAAGTGGAGATGTTCGCGAGCCGCTCCATTTAGAAAATTAAACGTCGAACAGCATCGAACGTGCGCGCAGTAGCGAGAGGAGAACCTCTCTAATGCTCCGCTGATTGTACACACCGCAGCGTGATAGCGCGGAATAATCGACCGTGTTGTCCTCGAATAATATCACAATGTAAATCGGCACACATTTACGGACGTTCAAAGAACCGTCTCGATAGCGCGCGCACCACACCGCACTTACTGTTCCTAAATAGCGGCGGAACGAGAGAAAAGCGACGACGACGTCGCGATTATTCAAGGTAAGCCGGCACGCCGCCGCCGCGTTGAAATTGCTCATGCGATACCGTAAATTAATTTTATTCTCATAATTAAAACCTTTCGCGGCAGAGCGCGACGGCGGTGCGCGCATCCATCAGCAGAATTGCAAATTTAATCCCTCCTGCGTAAATTCATTTTTTTTTTTTTTTTTCTACGGACGTTTGCAGTTTTGTATAAAGAGACCTCGCAGGGTTTCTCTCCGGAAAATATACTCAAGGAATACGCAACGGCTATCCTTCTCTCGCGGCACCGCTTAAATAATGCTCGTCATATTCTGTCGTAATGTAATTTATTATCCCTCCCGTTGAATCTTTTGCCCCTTCATTTCTTCGTGCGTTTAACAAGAAAGAAATTGCCGTACCTGATTGCGCAAATGATAAGGAATACCGCGAGTAAATATACCCATAGATGTCAAGGAAGAAACGGGACGATCTAATCTCTCGAGTTAAATATTTTATTATTTTCAACTTCACGTGTGTCAAAATGCAGCAAATCTCAATTTATTTCTGTCGTTGAATTGTCTAATTAAAAACATCGTTGTAATAGTTACATTTCTGTGAAGTTGTCCCGGATGCAATTTTAGGACAAAACGTATATTAAACGTAACGTATATCTATGTACGTAATATTACATAGTTGTAACGGTATTATCTCCTCGAGTTTTCAGCTATTTACACGGGCACTGGTCTTGTTCCCGCTCACCGAACCCTTAGCCGGCAAAACTTCGGTAGTTGAGACACGTTAATGCTTGACAAGTAGATCCGCGTAATATCTAGAGAACGTCGCGCCGCCGCGCCGTCCTGTAACCGCCCCGAGGCGCACTCCGCCACCTAGAAATGTAGCGTATACACGCGGGGCCGCGGAAGCGTATACCGATGGCGCCGCGGCAACACCAAAGCGTTGCAGTAATTCATTGAAATTACCTGTTTCAGGAGCACTCTGTTCCGCGCGGCGCAACGCGCCGCGGTACAGCAACAATAGTAAGGAATGCATAATGGAAAGGAAGCGACGCGACGTACCGCCCCGGGGCGGTAAGGTTGCCACCCGCGGGGTGTGAATTTTAACGCATGGAAACCTGCGAAAGAGAGCCGCGCGCCGGCTCCTGAAAACTCCTCTCTTATCGCTCCGCGTGACTAGGAGGAGTGCGTTCCACTTGGCGCTCGTAACGCTTCGCGAGCGTCATTTATCTCTGTTTAACATTTGATAAACAGCGAGGACGAAATGATTTCACGTGAGTGTTGCGCGAGCGTCAAGTGGAACGCATACCCAAGGCTGAACGTGACGAGAATCATCGTCGGCGGGGGTAACGGGGGGCTTTTACGTCGCGCAACGATACTCACCCGCGGTGTGTATGAATCTCGCGTTAATTACGGTGGATTTTGCCCGCGCGGGAGACCTCTATGCGAAGCCTTCACAATTCGCCGTCTGTCTCGCTTAGAACGACCTATTCAACGGTAGAATATCGCGAGTTTGTGCCGTGAGCTACGCCGCGTGCACAGCCGTGGAAGATGCTCGAGATACACTCCTCCTATAAAGCGCATACACTTTTCGACTCGGAGAACGATTTTCTTTCACCGCGAGAGAGACATCTTGGCGTACTACGAAAATCTCACATCGGATAGACAAGCGGCTCATCTAACACGTTGTGCGTTCCATATCTCATATATATGTATCTTTTTTGGAATGTACGCTGGTCGTTTCTGCCGTGTCTACTCGCGCACGATAAAATCGCGTATCACGGAGAAACGAAGATTTGTGCCATTTCCCAGGGAGGAGATAAGCCGCGAATAAACCACTTCACGTACCATGTAACATTACACGTGAGCTGCCAGTAAGAGCGTTGTTATTTTCCGTTATATCGTCCTCGCGCGCGATATCTCCCCGAATGATCGTAGTGACAACCCGATAACGTCACGCGCTTGAGCGTAAACGCGCGAGTTAACTTTCGTATCTGTCTCGCGAAAGATATACTTCAAACGTGCAGCTTTCATCATAAGAAAGGATTGCGGTCACGGACGTATACGTATACAGTAAATATATAGACCAAGCATACCGTATATGCCAGACAATGCTCGCGATACTCTTACCGTGTACGATGAAAAGGAAGCACAACTCTGTTTCTCTTTTTCACAAAGGTTATTCTGTCTGTTCGAGAGAAAGAGAGGAAAGAGAGGTGTTACCATATATCGATCTTATATCTATGAAAAGAACTTTGTTGGACCATCAAAATGTGAGAACGAAACAACGATGAGCAATCTTTCGAAAGATTTTGATATTTTGGCAACTATAATTTGAATTTCCAACAAAATTATATGTTTTCAAGATCTCTGTATTCAGCAAAACTTTAGCTCTTTCAGCAAAATCGTTCTTTTCGTGTAATATATGTGTATTATACGATCGCGGTTGGTCGAAGGTACGTACTCTGTATGTATCTACATTGTAACCGTTCAAGTGACGAGAAAAATTCAACGAGCCGGGATATGGATTCACCGCGATTGAATCGACACGGGGGCTCACGGAGTTCTTGTCATCTCCCTTCGAAGAGCAAAGACAAGCGGAAAGCCCGAGATACACGGTCGGTCGCGAACAGAGAGAGAGAGAGAGAGAGAGAGAGAGAGAGGAAAGGAGTGAGAATGCGAGAAATTCCTCCAACTTTCAGCGAGGTCACCATCAGCAGCCATCTTTCGGCTGCACACCGGTCGGGAAAGCCAACTCGGGGAAACTTGCTCGATTCGCCACCGACCGACATGCCTCGAGAAATCCCACGTGTTTTCTCTCAACGTTCGCGCTCGCTTTTATCCTCTCTCGGACAATCTTTCTCGCCCGCTCTATCTCTCTCTCTCCCTTTCCCTTTTCTACCCCTTTCCGCCGTTACTCTCGTTTCACCTGCAACCCGTTCCCCCGTGACCCTTTTCCACGCCGCTCACGACCGTAGCTTTTCCAGACCTCTTTAGACTTTATGGATCCTTCAAGGCGGAGATACCGCCGGATTGTCAAAGTTTCATCGGGGCGACCGCGCGTCTTTCCTCTTTCGATCGTTTGATCTCTTATGCAGATTACCGCTGAAAACGGAACATTACTAAGCAAACGAAGCTGACGTCTTAATAAACTCAGTCGCGTTGGAAAGCTCAATTTTATAATGTCAATTTTATTCCGACCATCGAAATATTCGATGAGATAATAGCTTTGAAACTGACAGTGCACCGTTGAAATTCAATAGAAAACTTGTAGCTGCATTCTAAACTCGATAGAATGGCAGAAAGATAGTTTATCCCGGAGCTATTTCGGAACTACTTCCAAACTTGATTCACGAATCACTGATCCTCCGGAGTACACTCGTTCGCTTAGCGTTCATTTCGCATTCTAATGCTCGAATTTTAATAAAATGCGGAAATAGAACTAAAATCTACCATCAGAAGAAAAAGATTATATAAACCATGAATGAAACCTGGAAACTTATGAAATATCTAAGTATATATATATATATACGAGTAAAATACTAAAATTCACTCTACAATTCTATTTTTACTCTAGTTTATGTTTATTGTTAGTAAAATGTTAGACCAGAACAAAAATCCGAACTGCAAACTTAAACATTCAAGCAGCTATAACTTCATTAAAAGTAGTGAACGAAATTTAAATTAAAAAAAGTTTTAAAGCTTAAAGACTTTCTACTTTCGAAAGGTAGGTCGGTATTTTTTGAGTTCCTGTTAGTAATTTTTGTAAGTAATTTTTACATATATATAAAAACTAAAACTGAACAAAATGACTTTACAGACTTGTCACGTATTCAAAAAATCGTCTTTTTAACGTGAAAGCTTAAAGCTTCTACAAAACAGTTTTCTATAAAAACGCAGTTATTCTCAGAATTTTTTTACTGAGTTTTCGCAGATAAAAGGAGTATTTTGATTATTGCTTATAATTTTCTTAAAAATCATCACTATAATTAAGAATTATATTTTCAAAGTCGAAATTTTGCTCTATCGCGAAGCAGTATTTGAATTTAAGGAATCAAAAAGACATAACTCGTATAAAAAAGAAGAATGAGCATTTATTTATATCTTCATGAGAATAAAAGATGGCAAAAAGATAATTTATAATTGAGTAGGATATATAGATCTACTGTCAGCTCTGCAAAATTATAAGCAGGACTTATAATTAAATAGGTCGAAACTCACTGGAAAAAATCCAACATATACTTCTCAAAAGTCTGTTCCTACCACAATAAAAATCTATTCACTGCAAAGGCACTGTACTTCCGGTCGCCGGCTTGATCAAAACGAATGGACCATCCTATTGCTCTATTGTGACTCTGGAAACGAAAAACATGCGAACATACGTTTACATAACTTCACGCTTTCGCGGAAAGTAAATCACATTTTACGATGAGACAAATTACGATGGTACCTTGCAGTACAAAAGTAACAAGGAAAACTTTAGTAATGAGCTCCCGTCATTGTCGTGCTGAGAGAAGAATCAATTATGGAGACATGCCAAAAGCCAGTCGCGCACGTTTCTCGAACGCGACACGAGACTTTGGTACTAGTACTCGATCTCGAAAGTGTAACTTTCGCCACTTTCCACTGTAAGTTCCACGAGTTCGCAAGAAATCATTATCGATACTTGGGAAGTACTTGGTCTTGTAATTTACGCTTCGGTGACTTTTTCCTTGAAAACGAAAGACACAAGCTTTTTTATGACTTTAAACCGTCTAAATAGCGGCCATTTTCGGAGATTACTTTTGATTTTAATAACCGGGCTCGCGCGAGGCGACTTTCGAGGCTTGTTGAACGTCATCTCCGTAGTGTGGGTGGAAAGTTGCGCGTGGGGAATGTCCTACGAAACTGCTTTAAGGACTCGTTATTTTCAATGAGGTTCTTTCTCGTTCTCCGGTGCCGTTGTTGTAGTCGGCGGAAGGCGACAACATCTGCACCGACGTAACAACAACTTGGGAGCGAGCCGGCGCGGCGCCGGAGCCAATAGCCAAAGGATTTTCAGAAATGGTACCGGGGCTTTATTGCCGGTAAGTTTTACGAAACTTTCCGCGAAAGTGCGGAAAGGTACGCGGAGGAGATGTATTAACTTAGTCTCGAGAGGACGGACAAACGCGAAGATTCTACTCGCTTTTAATTAACAGAATCCTTCTTTATTGCGCTACGTCGCCGGAAGCGCTCTATCTTTCTGTTCTCTGGACGTATAATAATAGAGAATGAAATCGCGGACATCAACTGAGAAATTGTTGAGAAGACGGTCCAACAGATTAGATATGAGGTTAAATTTAAAATCGGACGTAGAAATAAATGTTAATTAAATCTTTCTCAAATGTCAAATATATCTATATGTGTAAAGGGTAATCCGAGATATTTTCGCCCATATAATAATATTTCGCGTGTATTTATGTTCCAAAACGCGATACAGGTTTATTGCAAATAAGAGATCGCGAAATGTTTTGATAAATTTAATTTAAATTTCATTTTGAATTAAATTTGCATTTTTAAATCTAAATTTCATTGGAAGCTGCGCCATTGAAATTAATACTGCGGGCAGAAAATGGTACAACAGATAGCGTTAAATAATAAATTTATAATTAATATATTAAAGTGGACGAAGATAAATGAAATACGTAAAGAAAATACGACGCGCGCGGTTAAAACTTGAAACGATTATACCTCGTCTTTTTCTTTACGTATAAAACCACATACTGCGTGTCATTCTCTTCATACATAAACAATCAAGAGATACTTACCAGATACTTTTAAATGTGATAAATCGCGTGTACCCTATTCAAATTGCTCGTAAATATTTAAATGAGGACAATACAGTTGACTGGGACAGAATGAATCGTATAGAAATGTCACGCAAGATCTGGCTATTGCCTTTACATATCTTACAAAATTCGACGTTACAAATAGCATCTGGTTAATATTAGTTTTAGCGACGCGACGTCTAGCGACGGTGGATGTCCGATGAACATTACTAAGTATCTAAGGGAAGTACATAAATCCATGAGGTTATAATGGCTTTTCGATAAAGCCCGGTAAAGGTTGCACCAAGTTCCATAAATCATTATATTCCTCGTGATACAATGCTCTCTCTCTCTCTCTCTCTCTCTCTTTTCCCTCTTTCTTCTGGTAAAAAGTAAACAGCACACTCGGCATGCGCCCCGGTTCTCCCTCTTTGACCGTAGGCGTGATAAGTCGCACGAACATTGCGTTTTGAATATAAAACGCTTTACTACGCCCCGGTAATGAAGTGCAGTCTTATTAGACCGCTTTTCCCCCGCCCCGCCCGACGCGACGTACAATGAGATTTCGCTTTTTGCGACGTGACAAGCGCTTGCATACGCGCGCGTGATCGTGATTGCACCCTATTTATACTCGTCCATTGTTTCCGCTTATCTAGCGCGAGCGAGATTTTTGCGAGAGAGAGAGAGAGAGAGAGAGAGAGAGAGGAAGAGAGATGATTCATCGCTTTCGGAACGCCGTGTAAAAACGGCTGTGGACGCGGCGCGAATAAATGTATCGGCATAATCTCAAGGGGATCGAGGCAAAAGATGGTATATGTACTCCCTCGGCTTCTCATTAACAACTCTTATTTCATTAGGTACCCTCTGTTCCCCATACCATCTCTCTCTCTCTCTCTCTCTCTCTGTCTCTCTCCGTCCTTTCCTTCTTCTATACTTTCTTAACTCCGTCTGCTTCTCCGCGCCCTTCCGCCTAAGCCATCCTGCATTTTCACGGGGCGAAGAACGCCTGATTTATTTCCTGTCGGCGGCCGAGTAATTTCGCCCGTTTGTCTCGCTAATTATTTCCCGCCGCGACTGTGTAAATAAGATCGACTATCATTGTCCACAAAGATGAACGAACCGTGGCGAAAAATGGCCACGAATAAAAGTAAAAAGTTAAAAAAAATACCTCTCGTTTTTTCACAAAAATCCCGGTGTTTACCGTTGTTTAAGACACGACGACAGTGGCGATAACGATGGATTACGAATATTACTACATTTAATAAGATAATAATATATACATGTATATGCATCAAAATACAAGAGAGTTACTAGAATGTTAAAATTTTTTGGTATATACAAATATAATTAAGAGTCTCATTTTTGTATTAGTTACTTCTATAATGTAAGTAATAATAATTATATTTATAGAGTTTAACCAAAAAATATATAATTAACACACCAACTGTAAATGACTATATATAAATTATATGATAAATAAGTCGTGATAATCGCAGCCATTTTTTGTTAGCGTAGCGTGAATCTCTAAACGGTTATTCCATGACGTTTCTAATGTTGCAAAAGGGAACACGGACGGACATAAACTTCGAGGCAACTCGCGAGGAAACGTAAGCGATATGAAAGAACGTTGATCTCACTCTCGCCGTTCCACATGGCTTCATAATATATGCATTGAACGCACGTGTCTGACAGAGATTCTTCGTACGTCGAAGCGGGCGCGCAGTTCATCGATAAACGTTTCGCACGTTGAAAAGAGAATATTACGGCGGAGACAGTGGTTTTTCGGGGACCTCTCTTATTCACTCCAATTGTTCGCGTTTTTGCGGTGATCTCCACCGTGAAAGTATTCCACTATCCCGGATATCGTCCTTATTTACATCTTTTAGGATCCGACTTACAATACCTGTCTGCTCGCGCGGCTCGACGTTATTCTCCATCTGCATATCTTTCATCTCGAGGCTAGTCATTTCGAGTGTCTCCTTTCGTATAACATCAAAAGCTGGATGCTGATGGCAAAGAAAAAAAAAAATTCGGATTGCAAATGGAAGTTCTTGTATGTATACACATATGCGGACTTTTGCGTATCTGTAAACTCTACTACTCCCGCTGAGTGATTAATCGAATGGCAAAGGCCTGTTAGTAAATTCGAAATTTATTCGCAAATGCGTGAGCTGTTTTACTAACCAAAAAGTTTTGTGCTTTCCTCGTTGCGCGTCGCGTAAAACGAGGACAGCTAATGCTAAAAAAGCTTCTTTCGGTCGATGCTGCGAGGGTCGATAAATCCCAGGTCTCGAACTAAACTAATGTATCGGAAAGTTACGTTAACCGTATTATATACATATATATATATATATATCTCTCTCTTTCTCTCTCACGTAATTTATTTTCTCCGAAAGTGGTATCTTTCAATGGTCCCCCGATAGATATGTACGAACATAACTTCGCGTCTGTTCCACCAAGGTACGTGTTTCCCTTCAGCAAAGGCTTGGACTTCGGCACAGATATCTCAATTATCCTTTTAATTCCTCATTCTCTCCTTTCATCTCGTTATCTCGCTTAACGAAGGCGCCCAACACCCTTCCTTCATCGCGAAACAAAGGGACCCGCCATCTCTTCTAATTGAGTCCACTGCCGTTTTGCAGTATGAAATTGGTCGTCAGGGAATCAGCGCGACTATATCGAAATGACAGAAGAGAAGGATGGAATCGGTATTGAACAAAAACGGAGCCGGTACGTTGTCGAACGGAATTTACACAAGCTGTTTAATTAGCCGCTTAATTGACGGGAGGATTCTGTGACTAAATTATGTGACCGGGCCATTAATATAATTACATTGCAGTTAATGTTTCAGCTTTTTTACCGTTCTGCTTTAAATCGACGTCTTCCAATTCCATTTGGTCATAGGATCTTTTGAAACTCAAATAAAAAAGATTGCAATTTATCTAATTATGTGATTTTAAAAATATATATGTATGGGCGTAGCCAATAGGGTAGGGGAACCCTGACCTTTCCAAATCTTCTAGAATAAAAATAATTACACAGTACAATAAGATAATTTCAAAATTCATAAGTATTCACAATGAGGTCAATGAGTATCAACGAGTACCTACAAAAAATTAATTTGGAAAAGAAAAAAGAAATTAGAGATGGAAGGTCTAAAAAGATTCTCTGAGAATTCAAGACGACTACTGTTATAAATGTAAGTTTTTCTAATTCGAATTACTTTATTATTTTGTAAGAAAAATGAAGCAAATTACTAAATTAAATATGTACGATTTACTTCTAGTAATTAATTATAAATAATATAAAATAGAAGAAATTCAATAATCCATACAACTCAATTACTCTCCTCCCCCAAAAGAGACACACATATTTAATTTACTAATTTACTTAACTTTTTTTTTAAATTATAAACTAATACTCAAATAACGAAAGTCTCAATTCTAATTACTCCTCCTCCTCCCTTCTAAACAAAATCCTGGCTACGCCTATGTATAAGTAATGCAACTAAACAAGTAGGAGTTACTTCGAGAAAATAAAGAATAAATAGGACATAATATTTCTACAAGTTATTATTATTACTAATATTATAGCAGTAATACATATAAAGTATAAAAATAAAACTCTCAATCATAATTATTTTATCATCCAATTAGAATGACAATTAATACCAAAAACTTTTCCCTCAGTATAATGAAACTGTTATTTTCATTATACAAATTTTGAACAATTCTATTTCTGTTAATCTTTTCTGTATCCTGAAAATGTGCTGAGAAAACTATTAGAAACGTGAACTGATCGTTATAATCAGATTAGCTGTCTGTACTTAAGCTTCAAGCATATTTCCAACAAATATTTTGTCTCGCATTAAGATATATTATCTAAATGTAAAATTTCGTGCCTATAAGAGCCAACATAGGATATATTTATAAAATCAAATAAAAAACGTATACGTTTCAACCTTGGATTTCGGTCTTCTTCAGTACATAAAAAAAAATTTAAATATAAGTTTGTAACATTATTTTATTACGTCGCAATTAATGAAGATTGTGTTCTATCTTGTAAGCATTATTGCATCAATTTGGTAAAATTGCTATAGAGAGATACATTATAATTAATCAATTATCTGATACAATTCAACTATTAAAGTATATCTTCGTCACTGTTAGAATATTATATCACTTCACAAAGAGATAAAAGAAGATATCATTGAAACTGGATACACATCGATTTCAAAACACACTGCTTGTATCTGGCGTATGAAATCACTGTAACCAAAATAATTAAGATACGTTTACCACTATCGCGTGACACAATAATTATTCCCGCGCTAGTGGCGGCAAGTGTAACGTTACGATATCAATTACCGTCTATTATTCTGGTTTGGCTATACGCTCGGTAATAAGCATCGATCATATTCGTACGTTGCGGCAAAATATACAGCTCGTCGTATAATCTATCATTTAGCTCGGCTAAGGTGGGTGTGCTCCTTTTGTTGTGACCGCTGATCACACACGGCGCCAAAAGTTGTGTGTTTCAATTATCGCACCTGAAGAGGGCGGCGATAAATCGCCGAGATCGCATTGTTGCCACCGGTGCGATAACTTCATTAAATCGACATTTATCGGCGCGCGCGTTTATCGCCTGGTATAACTATATTTATCAAAGAGCGCGGCCGTCCGCGATATACTATTTATTAATATACTATTTATTAATTTATTAATGACTTTAACGGTGGGTTACCGCATACACACGGTGGGAGCCCGCGTCGACTTTCCGATTTTCCATACGCGATTATAAACGCGTTAAAACGGCGCGGATGAAAGTCGTAAACTCGAATCGCGTGTACTGAGATTATAACGAAGGCGGAGATGCAGCGAGGAAAAAAAAAAGTACGAAAAAAAAAACCAATTTAACGACTCTTGCATGAATTTATTGTTCGCGTGTACTTTGCGTTTAAAACGCGGAATATCGGAAGGAGCTTCCTAATAATCTTGCATGGTCTCAAAGAGATTCGCTCGTTGTGCCTTTTACGATGGCGAATATAGAAACGCGTTATTCTCAATCTTGGTTAACAAGCAGGAAGACTGTTCTCGACTGCGAATTTTATCGAATCGTACTTAAGGAAAGAATTCCCTCGGATGCTGTACTCTTTATAGTATATTTGCGTCTTATCTTTAATCGGGTCGTTGAGGCGTTCGTGTCTTCGCGTGTTAATGCAGTCGAACTGCGGATACGCTGCTAGCCTCGCGATCGTGCGCAGTATGTGTACACATCCGCTGTCCTGCGAAGTGACTATGAAAGGGTGTTTCTACTTGCTGCCTCGTTCTGTGTATTTCCGCTTTATCGAAGCTAAAACGCAGGAGCGCACCGAAACGACGAGAGGACGGCGATATCCCCGCAATCGTTACGGTTACGAAACCACGCGAGCAGCGAGCTTCGCTTGTGTTTTCTCTCGATATGCGCGAGACTACTCGAGCTATTTGCATGCATAGCGGCAAGCATAAATTCGCCGCAAGACGCGTTTAACGATATGGTGCAACTTGCGAATAACTGCCCAAAAAACACCAAGTAAATTTTGCTACTACTTGAAGAGTCTATCGTACAGCTTAGTTACGATTACTGTGCATAATTAGTTGGAGAAACTCAGTTTTCTTAAGGATAATTAATACTCTTTAATATAGATAAATACTTATTCTTAACCTGGGAATAGTCACCTGATTTCCTTTTTACGCAAACGATCACAAGTGATGTTTTAACATCATTATTATTAACGATATACAGCATTTATTATTTTCCGATATATTTGAGAATAGTGTACGTGTGAATATGGATTTTTCATTACAATTTTCTGAACGAAGTTACCAGAAATCAAATAGATATTAACACGTAAAGGAAAAGTACGTTAAGTATATAGCTTATTATTATATAAGAATATTTCTAAAAAATAAATATTTTAATTAACATACTTTTTTATTATGGGTTTTTAATGGAATTGTGTATTTAAAGATTCGTTAAGAATATTTATTTTTAAAAAATGTTAAACAATGTCTATACAAAATAATGGTTTATAAGAATTTAAATTCCTTCGTCGCTCTGGGATATAAAAATAGTCCAGGTGATTATATATATTCTCGGATTAATAGATAAATAGATTAATATTCTTTAACAGATACATAGATAAATTTTTAATAGATAAACAACAATTGATATACAATGCAAAATAAATAAATATTGTAAATATTGACAAAACAGGTGGAATTTTTATACGCACAATAATATAATAATTTTTGTGTATTAAACATGTTAATATATATTTATAAAATTTGCAAATTTTATTAGGTATATCAAAACGTCAAACGTCAATATGTCGAAAGATCCAATATGTGTCAGTATATCCAAATATCAATTTAATTAAATGTCAATATTATAATATTATCCTATAATAGGTAATTTTTAAAAACCAAATCCACGACAGATTGGAGATGTAAATTGCAATAGAAAAATCTAAATCGAAAGATTCACAATTTTTGCACGATATTGAATACTTATACACTCCAGTGAGATTTTTAATCAAGCTATCAAATATTGATCGAACCTGCCACGCGTACGTCGTTAAAAAACTGAACTCTTGCAGCTTACGTTCATCATCAGACGATGTCTTCGGTTTGCCGAGGAACAATCAATACTTTGGACATTTTTCGATCGCTCATGATATAAAATGCTACGTGTGCAATTAAAATCAACGATACACATGCGATTAAAATTGCAAAATAAATTTGATTATTATTAATTATCTTTATTATAAAACTCTCTAATTTTGATTTCCACTTGCTCTCAATGTGAACAACAAATGTTATTGTAATAAAGATCAAATATATGTTCTATAAGTGTACTAATATTTTCTACAATGAACACGTGAGAAGATTAAAATTCAAACGTAAAATTCAAACATATTTGAAACGATCAATATGCGTGCATCATGCATGCATGTATAAAGTGCAATTATAATTCGCGAGAGATGATAGATTAGTAAAGAAATATTTACCTATACAAATATAGATATAATAGACAAGAATTATCCTGCTCGGAGAAATAGAAGCTTATCAAAAAGGTACATACAAACACTAGACATACATAAATAATAGAATGTAACAGCTAAAAATAAATATATAATAAAAGAGAGAGAAATATTTCGTTATGCTGTTCTCTCAATATCGCCAAGAAGAAGTGATTGGAAACTAATGAAGAAATAGAGCGACAGAGGAAAAATGGCGTGAGAAATATTCCCTCGAAGGTTATAACGACAAGCATGGCTACGTGTACGCGAGTCACTCGAAACTTTGGAATATCGAGTGTCCGCAGCCGCTTGACGTCTTCGTAACGTAAGGAACGAGCTACAATTTACGGGGAAACGAGAGCAAGCGCGTGGTTGCAGTCAGGAAGTTCTTGGGTAACGATTTCCCGGGGACAGCCAACCGGTCCTGGGCATTCCTTTTCTCCCCTTCCGCGCGAAACGGGCGAACCAACGGTCCGTTTTAGTCCCTTTAAATTAAAGACGTTTGATTTTTGGGTCGGGCGCGCAGCCCGGGATACGGGAGTTTTACGTTTCTTCTCCTTCGGAAGTAGTTACCTCGCCGATAGCTCAATAAACTCCACGGTGCTCTCCACCAGGGAGATCTGATTCCAACTTTCGCGCATAAAGAAAACTTGGAGCGGTTCGGAGGACTTTAAAAGATTATATTTTATAATCTAACATTCTTGGGTCCGAGCGCGTGATTTCTGCGCGGTCGGGAAAACTCGCCCTTTAGTTTTCCGCAAGATAGGATCGCGACGAAAATTATGGTCTCGGATTATTTCGACAGATCGAACGTATATTTTGAGGTATATTATTCCCGTTGCACTTTGCACATCTCGCACAGATTGCTGACCCACGTCATTAACACGTTCTAAATCAAATTTTCCGCGAAAGAGATGGAAACTACCATTCTCGTAGTTTGCTATTACAAAACGTAAACATAATTCATGAGGCGCAGAATCTCACTTACATTAGCGGATTTATTATTCATGTCGTTTTCCCAATATCAAGTTAAAGCCGATATTACCAGTACGAGCTGGGTAACAGTATTTAATAATAGTTCCCAAGCCGATGCTTAAATTTATAATGTACTTTCTCGGAAATGCTCGGGAAGGCACATTTGCGGAAAATGTTTGCAGAACAAACATTTATATTATAAAACATAAAAGTTACAAGGTGCGCAAACGATAAGGCTGTAACATACATATTCATCGAATTTATTTTAATATGCAAAACTTTCATGTAAGGCTTTTATCGCAGTTCTTGTAAAAATGCAAATGACAGTGAAAAATAAAAATATATATATAGACATAAAAGGTTAGATTGATTTCAATAGAAAAAGCTTCTAAATTTTATTGCCAACAAAATGCTGAGAATAATTTGGAACTGAAAAGTCTAATTTTCTTATAATATGTCATCCTCTTACTTTATAATGTTTAAAGATATATGTAAGCGTTATAAGATATTTGCAACACACACACAATTGTTGTAAGATATTATCTAAAATCCGTTCATATATAAAATGTACGTTCTATTTCGATAGACTTGATAGAAAGTCACTTCCACCGACAATTATATGAGTAATTTTTCACATTTCTATATCCATTAAATTAAAACTGACGATTTAAGATAATTGCTTTATTAATTTTATTTATTAAAAACACTGACTGATGCATAAATGTCACGTAATTATATTTGACATTAGATATATATATATCTCATAATATCATTGACTTTTCATTTAATTAATCTATAAAATGTGTGAATTGTATCGTTTCCATATTTCTGTGAGTAACAAAGTTGTGTTAAGTTCTTTCGTAGGTACATATTAAGGAAAACGTATTTTCTTTTTAAAATAACTGCAATCCTAAAATATATATAATACATAAGAGCGTTTTGTGCAGCACGAAAAGCAATATTTGTGGTTCCGTTCCGTAACTCGAATTGCTTTTAACTAACTTACGGTTCGTTATCGCGTTAAGCCGACAGTGAGGTAACAAGAGCAAAGCGAAAAAGAGCGGATGCAGGTTCGCGCGAATAATTGAAATTTCACGGTGGACATTATCGATCTTCGATGAAACGCAAGGGTAAGGAACCTTATTTCGAATTCCGTTTCACTTCCACGCTACTCGATTAAGCCGAAAGAGAGAGGAAGGTAGAAGAGGAGAGACGGAGGGAGAGGGAGTGAGAGAGGGGGAGAGGGAGAGAGAGAGAGAGAGAGAGAGAGAGAGAGAGAGAGAGAGAGAGAGAGAGAGAGAGAGAACCCTCTGTATCAAACACGTCGAACCGAAAAGCCGTCCTCGTAAGCGTCCTGAAATTTTGACGAGGGCTGCTCTGCCACGAGAAACTGGCTGGCGTCATGAAGCTACTGCCGAAAAGTTGCCGGAAAAATCACGCTCTCTGCGGAAGCCGAGCGGCGACGTACTGTAAGCGGTGGAAGGAAACCGGAGAGAGAAGGGTCATAGTGGCTTGGACGTGTAATTTTTCAGAAGCGTCCTGCACACCAACGAGACGGTGAACAAGACGGAAGAAAGGAGAGACGCGCACAGAGAGAGAATAGAACGCGAGAGAGAGAGAGAGAGAGAGAGAGAGAGAGAGAGAGAGAGAAAGACGGCGAAAGAAAGAGCGAGAGGGACGGAGGAGATGGAGAGGATGGAAACAGTGGTCGTAACAGTAATATCGCGGTAGCGAAAGGGAAGCTGCTGTACCTCGCCCTCGTTCTCCCCCGGTGAGGTAACAAGAAAATAATAGAAACGAGCGGCGCGTGTCTGTATAAACCAAGAGTAATGTGGGCTTCGCCGCACCTAGGGATACACGGATTACCGGCGGGTTTCCTTTTGGTGCGGGGATTCATGCCGGGGATCACCCTTTTCTTATCTCGCGAGCAACGATATCCCCGCGTTTCGGCGTATCTCGTTGACCCAAATGCGCGCGCGCGCTTAATATTCTTCGTACGACAGAACGTCGCGCGAATAAAACTGTGTCGAAAAAAATATTTCTTGTATATATTTCTAGCGTGCGTACACTTACTTCAAATCGAACGATAGTAAAGTAACTCAGAAAGGTCAACACGACCAAGAAGGTATTCTCACGACAAAAATATCAAGTCCCTCCATTCTTGTTTTGGATTAGCTTCAGTATATAGAAATCTTGGTAATAGTAGGTACTATTCTCGCACAAAACATCAAGTATACAATACGAAATTAAAGCGAATCGTCACTTACTTTAGTTCCGACATTACCGCTCGTAATACGCAGCTTGCTCCCTTTTTCCTCTCGTCTTTGCATAAAACGAACAATTTTGTCTGATAATCCGCGTCGAGATGTGTAGGCAGATACATATAAATATCGCGTGTCGCGTATTTCATTTGCATAACGCTGCGTAAGCTAAACTGAAAAATGGGACAAGCGAAGACCGCGCGCGCGGTGTTTTTATTCGTCCGCCACGCTCTTTCGTATCGTAATAACTGAGTTTGAAACAAAAAGTTACGTGCGCGCGCGGATGTGATGAAACTCTCGCGTATACGACATGGTATTTAATAAAATAGGAAGGGGGGAATGGAAAAAATGCTGTTTTTAATTAAAATTAAATTCTAATGAACATAATTAAACCAAAAGCATACAGGGAGAAACGCGGCTATGCCGCATGCAGCATACCAGAATTGAGAGAATTAATTAAAACGCCGTTGGGAAACATCGATGTTAATCCACGCAAACGGAATTTCACACAAAATCAGGTAATTATTATTCGAAATCTTCGAAACACCGCGCGCAAATCAACTACAGAACTAGCGGTTATACGCGAGTTATATTTTTCCACTAAAATCCCTACTTTTCGCATTCCGAACGTCCCGTTGCTATTTTTCCGTCTAGTGTACTTTCACTGGGAAAACCACGCACCATCCCTCCCCTTTCGGCCAAAGAGAGCTTTTCGCTTATGGATTTTTGACCTACTGCTCCGCTTTGGACATAATATTGGTTTCTCTCGCGGTCAAGGCTTAGAGGCGGAAGCTGTAAAGGGTACGCCGCCGTTCGACAATCACCGGGAGTCGCGGCGTGTGAAGAACTTGACGCGAAAGGCAGATGCTAGACGAAGACGAAGCGAAGAGCGAAGAGGATGAAAGCGAAGTACGTGAGAAGATTCAAAAGAAATTGTAGTATTGCTGCCGACTGCTGGCGCAAGTACCTTCGACCTGCGCCGCTGGGAAAAGCGAAGGCTATCCCACCCGATAGCGGGCCCTGCACTCGCATTAAAATCGCTGCACCGTTTCCGCGAGCGGCGGACAAGACTTTTGCCGCCGGCGCGGCGGTGCCTTTTATCGCCGTGTGCTTCTAGCGTGAGAAGGCAGAGAGAACGCACTCGCGCGGGCGAGAAAGCCGGAAAATCGGCGCGAAGAGGATGAGAATGAAATAAGAGGGACGCAGTCGCTGGAGAAGAAGTGAGAAGAGCAGGAAGTCGATTTAGAAGAGTGCGAGTAGGCGTTCACCGCCTGATCGTCGAGGAGGAAGCGAAAAAGCAATATAGCGAGAAGAGAGGATTCAGCGTGCGATAGAGAGAGAGGGAGAGAGAGAGAGAGATTGAAAGAAAGATATAGATATAAAAAGAGTACGGTGAACACCACGTGGATAAATGGCCAAATGACCACGGAGGCTTAACTCGCGCACTCTTTCTGCGTCGAGGGCCGTAAACGCCGATATTTAAGGGATGTTTTTGCCATGTACATTGTGTGGTTGAGGCCGGGAACGGGAACGGACGCGGTGGCATTTTTTCGTCTACCCACTCCCCCCCCCCCTTCCCCCTCGCAGTATTTTCCGTATGCGCTTTGCACTGCGCGCGAGAGGGGGCGCGAGGAAAGGGGAAAGGAAAGAGGAAGAAAAGCGGGGAAAGAGTATAATGGCGCGCGCGACGTGCTGTGTGATCCATCCGCGGCGGTTAACGGCCGTATGCCAAGCGAACCGCATGGGATACTTGTCGCGTAATTATTAATGAAGAACAACGACGACGCACACACCGGGCGATAAAACTTTCGACCTTACGCCGTAGAACGGATTTACGTGCCGCCGGGCCGGCGGTGATTGTAAATCGCCAGACCCTGCGTAATTGTTCACAAGAGCGGCTCGTTCCGCCAGGATGAGCCGCCGCGTTTGCTGCTCTTTAAGCTTGGGATCTGTTATAATAATTTTATATGTCATATAACGCTCGCCGTCGGTTATATAACGCGACTGCGGGTACTCGCGCGAGATCCACAAGTCTTCTTTTCTAGACTTCACTTATATATATAATTAACTCGACGAAAGGTATTCCTTACCCACGAAATTCTACGATTATCCGAGATGACTATTGAAAGCTTCGAACAAATGCAATTACTCAGCACTGTTAAATATCAAAGAAGCAACGATAATCCCTTGAATTAAATAACATTTTGTTATTTTTGAGTTCTACATGTGTCAGAATGTTAATCAATCTATTTGTAATTGGACACATGTAATCCACAGATACTTATTTAATAATAAATTAACTTTGAATAAAATTTTTATACATTTAATGAATTTACTTGTTTAATTTCATTGTGCAGTTCTAATCTACTGACCTACTTGCAGGAGCAAAAGCGACCTATTAAGATGATTAAAAATAACCCAAATTGGGTATAATTTGATATTGATACGAATTTAACGAAAGTGTGTATCTATTAAGGTACTCATTAAAAGTTCAGAGACGTAAAAATAGAACAGTTTTATATTAAAAATATAGATTCGATTTTTAAAAATCAAATCACAGCTTAATGGAGACGTAGGCTCTCTCTCTCTCTCTCTCTCTCTCTCTCTCTCTCTCTCTCTCTCTCTCTCTCTCTCTCTCTTGCTTTGTGTTGCCTCGTTTATGTACGTATAAGCTGAGGCATGCTCCAAACGACGGATTTAGAGAGCTCAAAGAGGCGGGAAATACGACGCATTGACGCACGGAGTCAATTACCGCAAATTGAACTTCCAATTCGGCCTTCCATTGAGCCTAGCGTCACGTACGTTCCTCTATCGCCCCTTGAATTCGCTTAAGTTCCACTCAAGTATCCAGATATAAAGGATTGCGTTTTCTGAGAAACTCCCGTTTACGGTTAACAGACCGAGATTTACGCATTTCTTTCAAGGCTTCTTCGTTATACAAACGTTGAATCGACTGAAGAATGTCCTTCGCTTTTATAATAGGATGACCATTTAGTAATTAACATTAATTAATATTAATTTCACTCCTGCTACGACAGCACGATTTCTGCAGTACCTAAGCTTTGCAAAATATGCAACGCATGAGAGTCGCTTACGCACTTTGTGAAATGAGAAATGCGCGTAGGGGAGCGAGGGGCTTATAGTTGTAACAGGGGTAAGTAGTAACACGCAATTTTTACCGGGATTTTGAACTCTTCGACGTCGAATATTTAACACGATCTTAGCCTTATAACTGCCCGCATTATGTAAGCACAACTAATGTTCCGTCAGGTAGCGTAGCGAGTAGTTACGTGCACGTGCTGTAATTAAGCCAGGTAATAAAATAAAAAAATTTATTTAAACTTTCATTTTTGATACCTATTGTTATCAATTGTTATGGCTATTTTGGGCATTACGTTCCTAAATATATCTACCTTTATTATGCTATATTGATTTTTACTGCTAATGACGTAAATTAATATTAACCTCAATTAACCTAGAAATTCATGCTAAGGGGCAAGTTGAAACAATTTCTTGGGATTAGTTGTAACATGTACAACATGCCTCTGATGTTTATATTTGCATGGGTGGTTTTGTGAGCTTTAATGTATTTCATTATCGTATGTCTTTTTTAGTATGAGAAACTACAAAAAGAAAACGGTGAGGGTTTCGAAAAGCCAAGATGTCTATGAGTTGGCTGCAGTTGAATAAATAATATGAAATATATGAAATATATGAAAATAATAATTATTTTTGCACTTATCTTTAAAAATAAAGACTCAAACCTGTTAAAAATTCACAAATTTATTATTATTACTACATGTTTCATTGCTGTTACAATTAGCCCCAAACACGGGGCAAATTGTAACAACCGTTTTTTTTTTTTATAAAACGCATGTTGTGGGGAAAATGTGTAGGTATTCTTTAATATTTTCTATTCTGATTTATTGTATAATGATTGATTTCTCGATAAAAGTAATTATAGTTATAAAATACTTGATAGGTTTCATAATATATACAATATTTTGAAAATTGTTACAACATGTCCCTCGCTCCCCTACGATATGTCAACTTCGAGCTACTTATATAGTAAATTACCGCTTTACAAATTATAGAACGAATACCCGCTTTGCAAATTATAGAACGAAGTGTCACCAGCACCGAATGCAGCGCATTTGATAGCGACTTCCGGTCACATAATTGACGCTATGAATTCTGAGATAAAATGTCACTGAATCCGCTCGCGGGACAGATGGAGCGACAAGGAGAGTAGAGAGTGGGACGAAGTGACGTTAAATCGTGATCAATTACGATAAGAGTGCGATAAAACAAGCTGCGATCTGGGACACGTTACGAGAAAGTTCGAGCTTCGAGGAAAAACATTTTCAGTAGCGTGTGCAAATATATACACCACCCATACCCTACTATTTTAATGAAACAAGAGCTTAATGCGGTACAACGTTTATTTATTAAGACATTTCTGCAATACGTAATTTATAGTATGTCCAATCTTACAAATTGCTTTCCTCAGCTTAAATACTTTGTATTAGCGAGCATTTGTGTTCTCGACCGAATTTACCATTATCGAAAAAGTTTACGTTCGTAAACTACCGCAGAAATCTCGTGCAGTTGAGCTCATCTAATTATCCCGTTCGAGTTGCTACCTAACCACCCCGTCGTAACCGCTGCCGTCTCGCTCACTACGGGGACAGTGTGCCAAACCGGAAGCGCGATAGGAAATCCGACGCATTACCAGAAGAGAACGTCTTGTTTTCTCTCGGATAGCACTCATTTCCAGCGAAGTAGATTGGAGAAGGTGAACCGCCCGATGTTACCAATGAGGAGCGACTATCATTGGCGTAGCGAGGTGGCGAATTTTAATTTAACATTTGTTTGTACAAATGTTTCCTTTTTCTTTGATTTTTTCGATTTTAAGTATAACATGATATAACAAAGAACAACAGTAAAGTTGAAAAACCAAGAAACGAGCAAAATAAAACGTTAAATAAATAATAATTTTACACCAAACACTTTGATATTAAATTATTATTTATTTATTATCATTTAAACATCCCTCATTTCACTCGTTTTTTCACCTTAATTTAATATTTTTTTGCTGTGCATACACGAGCTTAATTTTTATTTATGGTAAAGAAATTTATTGAGGATGAACGTAATACACTACATAGCGTTGTAAAAAAAAAAAAAAAAACAACTGCTGCACAGTGACGATCGATTGCAAGATTTGAGAAAGTCTGACAGTAACAAGATAGCTTGATCGTTGATAAATACGCGCGGAATTATAAAAGGTAGGAAAAGAAAAAGCAAGAGGGATTGTTTTCGCGTGATTGAAGGGTTTCGTGGAATTGCAATGAGCCATTCTCCACGATCAAGTTGGCTACGCCTCTGTCGGTCGTGCACGTACCAACCTGAGGAAATACCAACCCTCCGCAGCAGTCCGCCGAGTGAGTATATCCCTTCTCGTATCTACTCGACAAAGTACATACACGGTGAAGTCCCGAGTAGTCGAGGCTGGCTTAAAGCTTCCGGGGGCCGAGCTTTCTCCGTACTTCCCGCAGGCTCGCTCTTCTCAACCTGGCGCCCGCAGCATCCTCGCGTTTCACGACTTTTTTCTGTTGTTCCATCTCTCTCTCCGTTCTCTCCCTGTCTTTCTTTAGCATCCCGCTTTGACCTTCTCGTCAATTCCAACCCCGTCTGTATATATGTGTGCGCGCGTTGTGCACACGTTGTAATTGCGCGCTTCAGGTGTACGAAACAAACGCGCGACCCTATCGAAGGCGAGACGTCGGACACGTGGAGGTTTCACGGAGCATAAAGCGTGTTTATACATTATACGTTCAGGCGTGATGTAGCTAGATGCTCGTGTATGTGTACCTCGCAACACGTTTCGGCAATTACAAAAAACGAGTTTGAAGTATCTAAAAATTTAGCTAGATAGGAAACTCAATAGTATATGTACGTAATTATTTTGATGGACCGATAAATATGTGACGTCGAGACATTTAGGAGTCTAAGAATACTAATTTAAAAAAAAAAGTTGTGAAAAAAAAATTAGTATCAAGCTGCCGATTTCGGCTGCCAATTCGAGCCACCTTCAGATGTAAAGAATTACAATGAAAAAATTATACGCAATTAATTTATAAAGACATTTGAATGTGCAATATTTTATGCGTCGTTTGTATATAAATCATAACCGTTCGATCTCTTTATAAATTATAAATTAATCGCGTATAATTTTAAAACATGTCATGTTAATTCTTATGTGATTTTATTATTAAATATTTTGATTCTTTTCCATATTATATATATATAATTCTTGATACTGATTTTTTTTTCACAACTTTCTTTTTAAATTAGTATTCTTGGACTCCTAAATGTCTCGATGTGACACATTTTATCGCATTAATACCGAGAGTCCTGTTTTGTTTCTTTAATAAAATTATTACCAAATCCCCCTGCATAATTTTAAATATTTCACCAAAATCCTTATCTCTCTTTCATGTATCTTTTACTTTGAAACTCTTTGACGGAGCTTATTCATAGCTTTCCTATTTCCATTACGGGTAATATATAGTATGTTCGATAATACGATGTGACGATTGATACTTTAACATCGAAATGATCATCCATTTGATCAATATCTTACACATACTCTCTGGGATCTACATAAGAAATAAGTATATAGCTATCTTCCAAATGTGCGACCGCCTGTGCATTAGACATACGTATTCTGGAGCACCGTCGGTCGTTCGATTACTACAATCGCTCCTGCTGCCTTGCGACTGCGTTTTCTTTTCGGAAATGATTTCCACCCGATGGTTCCCGACAGTCTGAAAGGATTTCAACCTGATTTCCGAGAACAGTCAGAGCTCGTACATTCGCATTTTCGTGCTACCGCTGTGCACAGCGCTTTCGCCATTGCGCGCTCGCTTAGGCGAAAACGCGAAAAGGAAATTTTTGCAAGAAAAACGAATACGTTGATAAGGGTAAATTCACAGGCAGCGAGAAACCATTGGCGCTTTTTCTTTCGTCGCTTTTCGCCAGTGTGAGCGAGAACTGCGCTGCGTGCAGAGAAGCTGCACGCGATTGCACGAGGGTGTACAGCTTGCATCGATAGATATCTCTCTCCTGCGTTCAGCGTGAAGCCTCTTATTCCGTTGGAATACAAAAAGATCAACGTGGATTAGATCGAGACGTAAAACTGATCTTTGTAGCCTCGTCTATTGGCGAATCCACTTGGCAGCTAAGGGAAAAGCGTTTTCTTCCGAATTAATGCAAAGGAACATTTCTCATAAACGGATATCGTCGGCAGGCAATTACTTAACGTTCTGCAAACGTAAGCCATTTCCTCCACCGGAGTTCTAATCGCGCTTTCCATATCTACTGCGTGCGTAGCTTCGTTCATTCACATACCTTTTAAATTGAACTCGCAGTGATCGTATTTCTAGAGATCGTCGTAAGATCCGGAAAACGATTCCGCCTGCGTCTTGTGTGATCTCGAAATATTATAGTTATAATGTTAGTATTTTAATTTCCGGGATATTTGAATAAACGGCGTATTTACGAACGTTGTAAAAGAAAATCTCCCACGAAATTTTTTCGCTCGATGTCGCACTGTGTGGGGAAAAAGTAAAATTTTTAGATACAAATGTAACTGGAAATGTTACTGAGTCATGTGTTACATTATTCGCAAGCTTTCAGTTTCAAATATTTAACTGAGAGAAAAGTTATTATGTAAAACGTGCAATTTTAGAAATTCATGAGAAGAACGAATTAGATCTGCCCTTACGCGCACGTGTTCAACTTTTCGTTCCTCTTCTTATATTTCCATTGTATTAATAGATATTCTTAATTTAAATCATATTAAATTAAGTTGAAATATAAGAATCAATTATTCGAACAGTTTCAACAGTCCTGATTGACACATTTCTACAGATTATTTTAGAAGGTTAATTTTGCTTCGTCATATACAAGGTGTATATAACCCCGAGTTAAATAACGACCTTAAATATCTCTCGAATATATCTATCTAGCGTATTTTAAAGAAAAATGTTTTATATAACATAAGACGTAACATTTATAACGATCGAAATTGAATGTTAAGTGTTTTAAGTAATTCCATGTGAATTTATGCATCACATTTGCAGTTTTTTGAATTGCACGCCAAATTGATTTCCCGGACTTAGAAACGTAACTAAACTAGGGTATAGTAATATCGTAAATTGACGAGCAATTTAACAATTTGATGCTCACAATTCGTATCATTGTAAAGAGATCTTAACGTATTGAAAATCTGTACATAAATTTATTACAAAATATATTACCTCGACTAGAAACCCGATCTGTAGCATTCACGGTCAATAATACTGCCAATATTATAACAAATGATGGATTGACGTAGAATACCGACAGTGTCTGAATTTTGATATTCGAGCATCAGTATTGTTTGTATTAGAATTCATGTTACAGTATGTCACAATGCAATATGTAATATACGTAAAATTAGAAATAAATTATCAATTGTACTGATCGTGTAAGGTTGTAAAAATATTAAAAATATTGATGCGTACTATCAGTATTATTGATCATGTAGGATTACCTTTAGATCAAGACTCTTAATATACATATAGTAATAATATTCCTTGCAATAACCGAGAAACATTCGCATTTTTCATGCAGCATGTATAAATAATAATAAACGATTTAATAGGACCGTACAATTATTTTGCATAAAAGTTGTATGGCTTGAGGGAGTGCAAGTAATGATAAAATTAATTTTTTAAAATCAATTTCCCAATGTTTTATTTGAAGATTATTGCTATTTTTAAATGGAATTATACGATTTTTTTACATAATATGATTCCTCTAATTATTCTGCGTATAAAAATATTGAGGTAGAGATATCGAAAAATCAATAGTTGTCGAGTTATTTTAAATTTTATTCTGGCACACATATACTGATATGAAATATAAAATATCTCACAAAACTATTATTTTTTTTTTTATAATCATACCTTAATACTTTTATGCACAGAATAATAAGGTGAGCCAATTGATGTAAAGAAAACATAATTACTTATTTAAGAAATTATACATTTTGCAAATGCAACTGTATATTTGATAGCCAGAAAATTTGGTTATTTTCAGCGTTTATTTTTCGGCGATTTTCGCTACCTGAAAGGCTTCGGATGATCGCCGTAAAAGTTTAAAAAATTCGCATCCAATAGCACATCCGATCAATAGTGATCGCAACGAAGCGTGCTGTCGAAGGGATCTCGGGGAAAAAAAAAACCTGATCGCCCGAGATCGTAAAGCAAGCACATGGGTGTCCTTGTATTACCGGTAGTATGTAATAACGGATACGTAACCCCATGAAAGTCAACTCCATCGACGTGGCCGCCGTTAACAACGTCGCCGCGGTGGCTTTGCACTTCGTGCCACGGCAATTGTTAACAACGACGACCGGGCTGTCGGTCCGGTTACAATCGAAATAATTCACTCGCTCCTATAACCGTCGTCACGTATACCTAACAAACGTGAGGCAGCGATGTAAACACCGAGCTGTCGTCTCGGAGCGGATCGATACCAGCCTTCACCTATCCCGCCCCATCCTCCTCTGCGCACTGTCCGTCCTCGACGTCGCTAACATTTCATGCAACCGTGGCGACCGGCGATCATCTTTTGAGCATGGCGGTCAAATTACAAAGGATTTTCCGGAACATGGATGTCGGTTAAGGGATACGAGGACGGATTAGATGTCCCTGGGCTTGTATTGAGTTTACGATCACCTTCCGCTCTATGGCGACAACAGTGGTGCTTTTTTAAATTTTTCCAACGCTACGGCTTTTCGGTCGAATAAACTGATCCTTACGATCTTTCGTTCGTTTTGAGTTCTCGAATCGATGAGGCATTTGTTACACCACTGGCGTGTCGTAAAAGGCTAAAAGAGCGAGAGAGAGAGAGAGAGAGAGAATCAAGCAGATACAACTTACAAACTCTGTGGCTATGTACCGACGGTTGGGATCAAGCCGGCTTCCGCTTCGCGGAGATTGTATGTACCGGAATGCAGGAAACGACGGCCTAGTATCTTCTGCCGTAAGATTTCGAGGTACACTGGGGAACCCTAAGGAAGCCACCGGTAATGGCCGAACCGTCGACAAGGTAATTTGTGAATCGCTGCCGGTGGGATATATACGAACGTGACTTCTTATCGAAGTCTCCCTATTCCTTAACGGAAATACCACCTCAGGTGCCGTGCGGCACCGCCGCGCCGAGAACGAAGGCGGCGACCCGCGGAAAAGAATTCAGCCTCTGATCCGAGATAAATGGGAAAATTTATGATCACCAATGAGATCCTTCTCCCGTTAACGTCGAATTGTTGGATGACGCGTTATCGCCCTCGCGCAATTTTAAAGTACATCCCTTAATTCCGCATTCCGTAGATCCCATCAATTCTTATTCTTCGAAATGCCCTTTGAATGCGCATGAACGAGATGAAAGGTTTAGTGCTGCTGTACAGAGCAACTATCATCGTTGATAGATATGAGATTTATCGTTGAAGGAAAATATAATGTATATCACAATTACGATTGTAATTAGAAATTAAACCGATAAAAATAAGTCAAATAAGATAAAGTGTCCTATTTTCGGTCGAAACGGATCTTATAGTGCTTAATAATCTTTTTATATGCAAATTTTAACACAGTTACAACCTGAGTAAAGAAAAAATAAGTTTCGAATACAATTATATCGATTCATTTAAAATCAGTTATTGTATGGATTCACACATTTCTATCTTCGTCCGTCGATAAATAATGGAAAAATTTTAATTATTGTATTATTTATTGATATAAGTTCTGCATTTCCATGTACGAAATTAAACTCAAGTTTCTACTGTTGATTTTCGGCACGTCAAAAAAATATAAATTTTAATATTGTTAAGTACAAAATTATTGTTGAAATATATGTGGAGCTATTTAATCGTATATTTTTAAAAAATTAAATCATATAATCTAACGTTAATACAAAGAAAACTCAATACCACACAAATGAACTAATTAATTTTTTTAAATAGAAATAGTTTTTTACTGAATATCAAACTACAATTCCAGATTACTTTTCGTCTCGAAAATAATTACTAAAAAAACAATTTTTATGTATCTATTTATTTTCGATCAAAATTGAGATTTACAATAATTAACTATTACTGTGCGTGTACAAAATATCGCCTCAAGCAGAGCGCAATATAACAGAAATCACATTCCATCCCACGCAATTTTTCGGGACTCCCTGTATATTTATCACCTCGAACTAGACATAAATTCTAATACGTATTCGACACAGGGCGCGTATTATTTTTGCACACGTTGCGTTAAAACCATATGAAAAGATATATATGTATACAACATGATATATAGGAAGCATTTTAACGAAGACAAGCCGACTCCACCCACGTGAGCCATGCATAAGTAACGACAGTGACAAATTCCAGATGGATTGTAAGATAAATATTTGACGACGTTACAAGAGTCCTCCGTTATTTAGCGATTTATCTAAATCTTGCATGCGTTCCGTTTTCACAATATAACGCCTGACTGATCGTGCCGTCACGTTCATATCGGCTGAATGTACGTATATAGGTACGAGCGGAAGGCTATATGTTCGGACTAGTAATCAAGGTGCAACTTAGAGCTGATTAATTGAAGTGAACGCGCCAACTCGAGGGAGGCGTGACGAAGATATCCTTAAATCACAAAGCACGCGTCATTTAAGTCTCACCCCCCTCCCCCCATATCTTCCCTCGCTCTCGCCAAGCAAGAGCGTGGCGGTATAGATCTTGACGTTTATGATGAAATGGATGCGAGCTTATACTCGCTTCCCTTAGCGGACTGCACTTCTGGAATAACCGCACGATTACTACGACCCTTGCACCGAGTATCGAGACCGTATCTCCGGATCGATCTAATCGCGCGTTCCATTTTTAAGGCAGACTAATATATGAGTCGTACTCACCAAACTTAATGATATTTGCTCGCAATGATAATATCTCTATACTTACACTACGGTATATACGCGAGACTCTACATTCGCGGCAACAACGTGGCAATCAGTCACCGAGATGTGTGACAAATGCGACGTCAACTTTCACGTGGCGGAAATTCAACCACGCGTTTATTTAATAACCGTTTATTTAATAAGAATGAAAAGCTTCGACAAACAGCGTTTTAAAACGAGACGAAAAGTAAATCTCATTCCGTATAATAGTCTCAAATTTATTGAATTCGCTTTAATAGATATTGAATTTGAGATCACATTTGAGATCTCGCTATGATATTAAGAGTTCAAAAGTTACGAAGGAAATCGATTCTTATTATTATCTAAATTTCACAAATAAATTTCCTCTAAATTGTTTATAGAAGGATATACTGTATATAAATATAATACCCACGATCTTCCAAGAGATATATATCCTACTTTATTTCCCTTTTAATTCACCACTAAATTAATTTTCTCGCCTCGAGTATCTGAAGATACGATCGCCACATATCTACATTCGTACATTCGGCCACTACAATCAATATTATCATCGCGCGGGCACCAGCCATTTCACTGGTAGTAAAAGTAAGAAAAATGGCTGTCTTATCGTCGTAATGTGATATTATAAAAAAGCATAACACGCGTCCTGGCGTGGCTATATTACGGTAATGCATTACTTTACGCTGTAATATTTTAAGTAGCGCTAGACAGCCGCGCACTGGTCCCATCTCACACATATACGTATATATATGCAAAACCGCGTTATCTTAATGGCAGCGACGTTAATTTTTCATAAAGCGTATGTGACAATCGCGGACCACACCACCGCGCGAGCGCGCGCGCGCGCAGCTGCGAAACGCGAAAACTCGCGCGCGGTTGAAAACGAAAAAAAAAAAAAGCCGCAGAAATTTGGCACGGATTTACCGTCGCTCGGCGAATTGGTAACGGGTCTGCTCCAATTCCCAGATACGCACATGTGCACCTGCAGTTACCGCTAAACACGGGATAGAACGCGGTATACGTTACAAACAAATTAAGCCCTTTACCAACAATCTTTTCAAAAACACTTTTAGCCCTTTTACGAACGCGAGCCGAAATGTTTCCATCAATATGCTGTTAGTGGACGCGTATACATACGTGTAATTACAATTGCACCTTTGTTGTAAAATAAACAAAAAATAAATGCACAAATGTGTACGTATTTAAATAAGTATAGAAATTTTTTAATTTACTCTGTAAAAGAGTTGTATACTTTATCATTACGGTAAATACGTAAATATTATAGATATTCCTGGATTATACGTGTAATTACAGTGCACCTTTGCTGTAAAATAAACAAAATATAAATACACAAATATGTATGCATTTAAATAAGTATAGACATTTTTTAATTTACTCTGTAAAAGTTGTATATTTTATCATTACGGTAAATACGTAAATATTATAGATATTCCTGGATCACCCTTAGTAATTCTCATAATTCTCTAAAATAATGTTTGACACACTTGGAACTGAAATTACCTTTTGGTCGACTTTAAATTATGTCTGACATAAACCTATAAACGCGATAACATCTTTTAAATTCTTTTCACTTTCGAGATATGTGAATACTGATAATACGAAAAAAAAAAACGTAATCGTGTCGTTAAACCGGGTTGTTTGTATAATAGATTCGAGCGAAAGATAAAAAAAATAGTATGAACCGTATGAAGAACGATAAAAATGTCTTTGTTTAAGTCGTAGATGTACAATGATCTGAAACGAAATAATCACGATGCGCGCGGTACGCGAGAAAACGAGGCAAACAAGGTACTCGTTGCCGGTTTAGCTGACTCGCATCGCCGATCGCTGACGCTTAAGCGCACCCAAGCACGTACGAAATTCACCGCGCATTCCAATTTCTAAGTCTCATGAAGGATGCAAAACTCATTTGCGTAGTAATTAAGAATTTACCGCACCTGGATATCTCCCGGGTGGCGGAAAGTCGAACGAGGCGCCGTCGTGTCGACTACAAACTCGACTGCGATTTGTTCGCTTCGACGACCTAAAATCTCGCCACGAGTGTAAGCGCTTTTCGATTGGCGTCCTTTAACGTCCCGATTGTTTCATCATTAGCAAAAACACCGACCTATTTTTGCAATACGTTTGAAATAAGAATGAAGCACCGTTCTGATTTGTCATAGTCTTCGTTAATTCATACTTTTCTGCACATTAGAATATCGAATTATTTTAGTTTGTATATAAATAGAAGCTATAAAATACAAAAATAAAGTTATCGAGATAATTTGGTTGAAATTTGGTTGTATGTTACTGTTACGAGTTACTTTTTTTTAATAACAAATCGCGTAATTAGCACTTATTTTCTGATATTATATTTTGATGTCATTAGATAATTTAGAAATAATTTCTAAATTATTTGGCATTAAACTATAAGCTCGTAAAAAATCAATGTCAATTGCTACGCGATTAGTTATTTTTATAAGAGTAATATCTAATTTATTTGGTAGCAAAATATAGAAAATCGCAATGCCAGTGACTTACTTATCTTTATAAAAAAGTAATTTGTAAATGTACAACTGATTTTGATGCTATATATTAAGAAACCTATTTTCAATTAATCTTCGTTGTCAATCAACGTAACTGTTACATAGAAATACCATTAAGTTTCTTGATATTTATAACATCCAATGATTAAATTGACCTCAATTTCAATAAATGTTAAACAAGAGTTATATTGAGAATTACATATCTAATAAAAATTCTATATTAATTTAGAACATGTTACATATCGGAATTTTTTTTACCGTTAGATGTTCATAAAATCTTCAAATTATTATTGACGGACGATCCGTTTTTTTAATCTACATGGATAGAAAAAATAATAATTGGATTTTTTTTAAATCCTTGATTAAAAACTGTATGAAGCATCGATTAAAAAATTAAAATTAGAATCTGATTGAGAAACTAAAGCTAATGAACGGACGATGACAAGATAAAAAAGAGTAGCACATAAATCTCTTTAACAGCGGTAGAGATATTGATGAATTAAACGTGTATACCTCCAATGCTAGCTTATTAACATATATAGTGATTACGAACATGAATAAGCCGACCGAGAGGCGTGGACTTAATAAAATTTTGTATAAGACATGTTATAAGAACGAGTGAGTTATAAGAACGAATAATATAAAAAATGAAGCAGTGTTAAAATTTGATTGGTACATCTGTTGATGATTAAAATTGAATTTACAGAATTTTCTAGTATTTATGTAATATAAAGTAAAATTAACATGTAACTTTAATTTGAAACTTTTCGAAAAGAGTGAATATAAGGTCAAATGATCATATTACAAAATTTTATTGAATTACGCCATTTTGTGATATCGTAAAATGCTTATCAATCTGTACGTAATTATTCCACTCCGTTTAAAGTAATTTATCAACGAAGATTCAATTAATAAGATTAAAATTATATGCCATCTAAATTGCACCATGAATCTGTTATCGAAAATAATACATTTATAACACCTGCATTAAGTATTTAAATCAATACGATAATTAATCTCTCGTTAGCTAATTGATTGTTTAATAATCGTGCATATTCTCGCGAATGTTACACACAACGCATCCCGTTTAGTTTATTGAGTTTATTTCTCACAAATGCGGGTACCCGGAAAAAGGTCTTTTGCCACTGTCGTTACTGCTTGAGTGGCGGCGGAAGTGTTCGGTGACACAGTCTCGTCACCGCCCGTCGACAGCAGGGGAAAGTCATGTACGTTCGTTTCAAGTACTTTCGAAGGAAAGGAAACGGCCAGAGAGTTAACCCCGTCACTTTGAAACGTCAGATAGTAAACCGGTGGAATGAGTGACTACGGTAAAGTGGGACGGCCTCCGAAATCACGGAGCATTCTCGCGACGCGCTGAGTTTCACGACGAGAAAATTTCCTATCGTCTGATTTACGTTACCGCTATTGTTCTCGGTATCTGAGCGATGAGCGTAGCCCACACCGTTTCTACAAAGTCCCCCCTTGCCTCTTTCACTCGCGGGTGCGCAAGAGTAAAGTAACGACCTGAAAATTTATTTGATGCTTAATATGAAAGGCAAATAACTTCGTGTCCCATTTATGATGAAACCTGAAAGATAAATTGACACGTAGATTGTTCAATACTATCTAACGATAATTTTTACCGAATATTTTGATTCTCTGCCGTTTTGTGTTATATATTATAAAAAAATTCTTAAATACCTACATTAAATATATTCACGATCCTCGTTGCCTGAGAAAAATTATTGCAATATTGCACTGAAAGAACGGTTTCATTGAAAATCTAACAATTTAGATACAAGTTTACAATTTTATTTTATCAAATTAATTATAGACGTTAATTATATATTTTCTAAAAGAAATTATTTTCAAATCTGTATTTAATGAAATTTTTAGATATTACAGAAAAATCGTCGTTTTTTTGTATAGTAATATTCTTTATGGAACAGTACTTGAATATGAAGTTGCGGTTAAAGTTTCAATCAAACTAAGTTCGCGTTTGGGTAAACGATCCCCGATCGCATGATCATCCAACTTGTGGTTAAATTGATTAAACTTTTGCCAAAACACCAGGTGTTAAGTTAATTAATAAGCGATAAACAGGTTTAGCTTATACGCTCAGTGAGCGATGTTAAGTCGATAACCGACTATCAAACTTGAACGATCTGATTAATTGGTGCAGTCCTTTTTGACAGAATGATTATTAATTGTAGTAATCAGAGTCTGCTTTAATGAAGCCGACAGATGTAACGAGCAAAAAACGAGCGTGTTTAAATGATGAATTAGAAAACAACCTAGGCAACTTTAGACATATCACGGGTGAAGATATCGTCATTGAGAAATTATAGCCTCTTAGAATGGAACGTTTCACAAGACATCATAATTTCTTTCCTTACGGAGAAGAGGAAAGAGGAGGAAGAGCGTGAAGGGCACCGCGGCAAGTGTTCGCTGGGGGGGTTACGAAATCAGATTGCGGCTTTTTATGAAGCGAAACGGAAGGAGGCAAACGTATACCGGATACGCGCGAGAATGGATAAACTTTTTTGCAGCAACCTGAGAACTTTCCTATATCCATAGATAACGGAAGAAACAGGGGGAGGGAGGAGGAACAAAGTACAAAAGTATCGCGAGGTTGAATTCAAAGTGTAATTTGGATCTGCAGTGTAACAGTATTTCATACGTTGTTACGTTCACATAGCCTCGCAGAGAAAATTTTTCGCGTAATTTTACAGTTTTTGCTATAGTTGTATTTGTGCGAGGTGCTGTCTGCCATCCAGAGAAAGAATCCTCTTGACTTAAATACAATATTAAAATCGCACGAGTTTCATTAGATAAGTAATAATTTTTAAATATACATTTAAGCGAGATCATTTACTTTTTAACTATTTCTCATCTACTAAAAATTAGATAATTTTAACTACGAAACTAATCACGTTCCCGTTATTTTCTTTCACCACGATGGCACTATTTTCTTCCATTTGTTTTAGATGCGAGGCATTGCATTTTCTCTCTCGGTATATAATTGCAACAATTACGCGCAAACGTTCTCGATAAGTTTTAGTCCGCAACTTCCCAAAATTGCGTCGTGAAGCGATTAACTGCCATTTTATCCTCGAGTTGCAACGAGTCGGTGAATGAAATTTCGGGTAATCGCCGGTTCGGCCGGTCAGCGCGATGAAGTCCGAAGGGAAACGTCAGCCGGCGCGATTCTGCGTTGAAACTTGCCGCTCGAGTTGGCACTAGAAATCGCCAAAGAGAGAGACGACAGTTCCACCGGGCATGCCCGTTGAATCGCAATGCTGGAATTACGCGCCGGGAGATGCGACATTTATTCCCTGAAATTTCTGATTATTATTCTTGTAAATCTCATTTTCAAATATGACCGAGTGACATGCGCGTCTCTTATAAATTCATAGAAAATGCGACAATCGAATATCTATGAAATTATTTGAAAGATGCGAAAAACGCACTTATCCTTAAATCTACAAATGTAAATGTGTACTCTTTATAAAAGAAATCCAAAAATATTAGATATTATTTTCAGAGAAAGAGAGCGGGCGCATTCGTGTAATTGGCAACAATAGGTGAAGCTCTTATTTCCGCGAGGAAAATAGTAACGAGGGAGAGAGAGAGAGAGCCAACGTATGAAATTACGATTGTAAACGAATGTCAGTAATGCCACCTTATATATTTTTATCGCTGAGACACCGACATTCTCTGGGATAAAATCAACGCCAACGACAGCGAGAGGTGTCTGGCCGGGTTAGCGGGATAGGGGAAGGATGGACGAACGTAATCTCGCCCGAAGGAACGGGCGGCGGAATCGGATTGCGGCGGAAAGCAGGGTAGTACTCGAGGCAGCAGTGTGTTCTCCGACAGGGTACATCGGGGAGCTGTAGACGAGCGGTGAAGCCGTCTCGGTGTGCAAGAACGTACACGATCATATACATAAAACAGGACGGTGTCCTGTGGGGCACCCGCCGCCAGCGTATTCCTGGCGTAACGTATTATCGTGAAAGCTATGAGCGCGGAATGGTAAGCGCGAGCTCGATAATGCGGAATAGAGTTACGATCGCCATCGTATCAACACGGAAATTGTTAGATCCACAGGGTGCCCGAAAGTGTTTCAGCAACAATAACAAAATGATATCGATTCCTGCGATTTTCATCAGGCATCCGTCATGATCATTTTACGCTTTTCGCCATCAAATAGTAAAGCAGCGTAATTAAATCTCTATTAATATCTAAATAGAAATATAATATAAATTAATATATGAAAATATAATATGTAATATGAAACAAGAGTATGTATACAATATATTGCATCTCTAAATTATGTGTACGTGTAGAAAAATTATTTTATAACTTCTCACTTAATAAATTAATGAAGAGAGCCTTGTCTAACCCCAAGCAGATCTGGTTCCAACAGTATTGACTGGTTAATAGCCTTGTAACTGCCGTGGCGCGATAGGTGCTCCAAGATAACACGTATCCAGACACGGGAACAGTCGGAGAACCGCTGGTGTCGGGGAGTGGACGCAATCATAATCTGCCGCGTACTCGAAAGCCCAGTATACCTATACCCGGCGGCAGACCCTACATTTCCCATTTCCAACCCGGTCCCTTCCGACTCCGCGCCACCCTCCTCTCTATCCTCCCTCGAGCGAGCGGGCAACTACCTTTCGTCGTTTCTTTCTTACGTATGATGCTACGTGTATGCCATCCATCCTCCCCTCGGACACCTTTCGTAAATACCAGTGTTGGGTGTGTGTTTACTTCGGCGCGTCCTTTACACACACACACAAGTCACACTCGTGTGTATATTGCATGACTGCGCGAGGCGACGACGGCGAGACACAGAACGACGCTGCGGCCGGCGGTTGAAACCCTTCCGCAGGACATGTGTGTCGTGAAAAATCTTGGAGAAAATTCCATTCCGAGTGGCGCGGTGCAATCCGCCGCACTTCGAGAGTGACCCAACAAACACGAAGCTGACGTTTCGATTTTCATGCCCTTCATTCGTAGAATTCCACCGGCAAGAGAGGGAGGAGTTTTAAGTTTGAAGGCAAGCTACAGGAAGAATCCCTCGTGTATGTAACGCTAAAGAGTATTTCGAGCGCGATTGAACGAGCACGCTCGCTCCCTGAGACGCCATTGACGTGTGGAATTGAGTTAGAAATCGTTAGAAATATCATTTTATCCTTTAGGAAGACGGACGCAAGAAAATATCCCCCACGAAATATGTCGATAACCTCTTCAATAGCATTCTCGTTGTCAACAGCGAATCGAGTCGACATGTTTCGCCAAATCCACGTACGTTTTGAAAATCTGATGGGATTACACGATCAATACAATGATCGTATCTCTTTTTAGAGATATATAAATAAATAAATAAATAAAATAAAATAATAATTGATTTTCGTTTATACGGAAACTGTATAAAATCAAATTCAGGTTAATCTTGCAAAGATATTTATGACGACAATACAATTATATCTTTCGTTTTATAATAGTTCTCATCGAATTTCCTTTCGTATTTCGAATATTTTTAAATCAATACGCTTGATGTAATAATCTAACAAAATGATACACTCCAACAAAAACTGTTCTTTCCATGTGAAAGCCTCCTCAGTTAACGATCGAGTTTATGGTCTTTAAAAGTCGAAGCTAGCTGTAACCTTTTTTTTTGTACGAAAACGCGAGAGGCTTTATGTTTAAAAAAGTTACAGTAATAAAAAAAAGCTAACACATGATGCAGCGGCGATATTCCGTATGCGGAGAAGGACTAAATAAGACGACGATAATAACACGGTCGCGTGCGATACGCAAGTTTTTAACGACTACGCGCGCTCTCGCATTTCCCCCCCCCCCCCCCCCCCCGACTCATTTCTGCGTGCAAGTCTTTACGTCGTTTTTATTCCTGCTTCCTTCTACCTGTGACGAAAGATCCCCGAGCGGAAGAAACGCGGTTGCACCGACGACGAGGTAGACGGCAGACGCGACGACCGAAAAAAGCGAGCGCAGGAAGGATAAATTGATCGTGCCAGTGTAACAGAGGATTTTGGGAGATTCTCGAGAGTATTTTAAGGACACTGTTGACAGATGACACGCAGATTATACCTTACATTGTCTAAATTACGAGGCATTGTGTTATCCGTGGGGGAGAAAATGGTCGGATGAAATTTTGACAGCGACAAATTTTGCTATTCAAACTTGTTTCTATTTTGGACAGATCCAGTTACTTGTTATTGAAAGAAATTAAACGTTTTTGACTGTTACACGGAAAAAAAAACAATTTTGCTAAAATATTAAAAAATTTAACTATAGATACGGATTTGAAAATAACTTTGTTGGAACATCAAAATATTAACTTGTGTAAAAGATTCAAGTATAATGAGCAATGCTGCAAACAATTTTGACATTCTAGAAATTATAGCTTCCAAAATAATTATTTTGATAGCCGAACTTTCAGATTTCCACAGTTAGTGTTAATTTTCAAATACCTCGACAAAACCGTTCTTTCCGTGTTCACAACTCGTATCAATAGATGTATTTATTAATATTACAGAGATTGAAATATAATCTCTGAATTCTTTTTAATCTTAATAATATATTAAAAATTTATTAATTTTCTCTATTTATGTGTCTGTAAATTTCGAAGTCAACTCAAGAACGGGAGCTTGATTGAAAAGAGCGTAAAGAACCAAATTTTTTAAGTGGCGCACTTTCTGAGAACCGATCGAGAGTCGGCAGGAAAGACGATCCTGCAGTAATCGTCTCGATGTAAGCTAAAATTTATTATCCAGAAATCCTGTAGGCCAACCCCAATATCTCGTTAGCCTTTTGGAGAATTTCGCGCAAAACAATATTTACCGTATTCCATTCGACACATTGACGCGTGGCGTGGCAAACGCGTGCAGGTGTATGGCGCCAACCATACTAAATCTATACAAGCTTACTTTGGTATTCCTGTTTGACATAGCTTAACTAACTAATCTATCAGCTATGTCTATATCCGGATTTGCCGAGCATACTGTTTGCAGATTAGACCGAATATGGTGGTAAGTGTATCAACCAGCCGCGCGCCTTGTGGACCGCACTCTCGTGCAAGACTTGTATTTAAATGCGGAGAGCACAGCAATCGCGACAGATTGCTTTAAAGCGACAGTGCACTCGCGCCAATTAATCCCATATGAGCGAATGCCATATAATCGCAACATTTAAACGTCTTAAACGGGCGAATTATATAATATTTTAATTTTGTCGCACAATATTCCATCGCTGAGGAAAACTTCTGATTGAAAATAAACGAACCAGAAAATTCTGATCATATTAATCAGAATTCTGGTTATCTCAACTAGAATTATATTAAATTCAATCAGAAAATTCTGATTTACCCATTTTCAATCAGAATTCCAATTAATACAACCAGATTCTTTTTCCAGCGATCACAATGTACAGGACGACAATTGGCAAGTTGTTGAAATTAATTAACTGTTATTTTAATGACGAAACGTTATAAGTGACTAAAATTATTTTAATAATAAATGTACAGAATGAATTAATTAATTAATGAATTAAATCAGCCAGCCATGAACTGTTGTCTTTTCTATAATTATTTTTTCAATTCATAATTGTGTACTCCCTTTTCACTATATGTTAATAAAAATAACTGTGCTTTCTTCTACAATATAATATAATTTAATTCATGTTGCTCTGTTCTTTTATTACTAGTAATTTATTTAATTTAATTTCAGCAACTTCTCCTATTATCATATTATAAATGGAGAGCGAATAATCGTCATTGAATAATTGATCAAAGTTAAAAGAAAGGAAACAAAAGTTTTGACAGGTTTGAATATTTTTACGATTTCGACAACTTTTTAAATAACTGTAAACGTTAATGTCAGATAAGTTTAATGAAATATAAATAGTCATGGTTATATTTCATTATTCAACTAATATTAAATATCATTTCCCTGTTCAACGGCAGTTTAAAACTATAGACGAAAATGTCTGGAATTTCATTAAGATGACTGTCAAGCTCTACCCTGTATTAAGAATCTATGCAATTCATGTAAATATGTAATGCGAAATGTCCGTTCGAAAGAGCAAGATAACGTGACAACGAAATTATTCGCCCGAGTCAGCAAAATACTATCCGTACTGTGCTAGCGTCGCCGAAATGAATCTGTTTGAGCAATGCGAAAATGGAAGTGAGGTGAACTTCGTAAAAAATCAGCACCTGTGTGTCGCTCGCTGATTGCAGCGTAAATATAAATAACGTGTTTATCCACGGATACGGATTTAATTGTATCGGGCGGTCGGATCTTACCGTGATTGTTTGATTCATCTATCATGCGAGACGCAATCTTGGCGAATGCAACGCAACGGATTTCGCACAGAGACGCGAAAGAGAGTCAAACGTCGGACTTGTCCCTTTGAAGGCTACGATTGCTCGGCAATCGGAAAAGCCGAATGACAGTCGATGGTACACTCACCTGCAATCAGAAAGATAGAGATATTTCGTTAGTTTTTTGAAGCTTCAAACGAGAGCGTTGAAGAATATTTATTGCACTACGCACATGCGAGAGAATTTGAAGGAGTCGTTCAACCGGGACAGAGGACGGTCGGTAGGGGGTAAATGTTGGGAGAAAAGTATAAATAATATCGGAAAGAGGAAACGAGAGGTATTGACAGTTTGCTGCTCGAACGTCGCCGCTGCCTGAGAACCGAACTTTTCCCCAGTGATTCTCCGAAAGATTGCTTTCGCTACATAACGACAAACCTCGTTCACATATCCGTCGACTACGACGCGATGGTGACGACTTTAGAAAATCTTTTCCGTGTTCGACGAGCTCCGTTCTTTATTTTCTTGTCGTAATATCAAGGATTTCCCAGTGCATTCCCAACCTTCTTATGCCTGTCCGCTGACAGATATATCCAGCGATATGACGAGCGATCGGCGATCCTGCCCCCGTTCGTGTATTTAGCAATATCACGCGCGATATCACACGCGAAAAATCTTTTCTGTATGTTACATCTATACTAAACACTCCACTAATTATACAAAAAATTAGATGAAAAAGTTCATTTTTATATATATAATATATACTAATATGCTTAGATAATAATGCGCTTAGAATGTGGTGAACACAAAAGCTGTCATGGGGATACAAAGGTGTTATTAATGGATAGTTTTTAAGCTATAAGGTAAATGTACCGGTTATTGGACAGTTAAGGAATTGCAATCATTTATTTAAACTTTAGAAACATTAAAATTTTAGTTTATTACACATGCTTAGTAAGAATGGATGTTTTCTGAAACTAAATCCATTATCAAATATGTTATTTGCGTTTATTATAAATTGTATTTAGTCATAAATATAACATGATTCAAATGTCCTAATTATTGAACAAAAAATGTGACGTGTCTCTGTGTCCACAAAAGTATGACTCAATTATTGGACAAATAATAAGCAATTTTTTATTATAGAAGAGAATCGCATTTTACTTACTTATCAATCAAGATTGTACAAAAAAGTTTATCGAAATTGTAATTAGTGAAGTTTTATATAAAGTTTTATATGTAATATATACAAAATATGTTTTTTAATCATTCAGTAGACAGGTACGCTAAGGAATGTCCAATAACTGATACACGCATGTATGTCTTAATAAATGGACGATTGTCCATAAACGAAATTTCTTTTACAAAAGTATCATTTTTAATATGAATAAATTATATAATACTTAATTTCTAAATAATATGAAAAATTGCTTAAAAATTTATTTAGAGTAACACATATCATCAAAAGCTTAATATTTAAAATTTGTGACAATTTGTCCAACAATTGGGTCATGTCCACGAAGTGGTACATTTACCTTATAATATCTCAAAAGTGCTGTATGAGCACATATTTCACATCTTTGATACATCATAGCTTAAAAATTCTATTATTGAGTTTGTCACATCTTCCTTGCCCATGAAAGCTTCTGTTTGCCATATTATAAACTATACTATAATGAATGTGAAAACTGAAGAGCGCAGACTTTACTCACATAATGTATAACGCATAAGAAAATTAACTAATCAGAGTTCATTTATTTTATCCCCACTAAATTAACAAGTGGTCTGATTGGTTGGTTGTGTTATGCGTTACGCATAATGCAAAAGTCTATACAATTAGTGCGAAAAATCTCCTTTTGAATTATTATTATTGTATTAAAATTCACACAGAGAGGTATTCTTTTTTCATAAGAGTTATGTTATTTTGTTTCCTAGAAATTAGGTAATGCATTTTTAATCGATATAAATTAAATACGATGTATCTAGATGTAGCATCGGTATAGATCTGTTACAGATTCCGACGTCAGCTCCGGAGGGTTAAACGAAAGTGTGCTTTACGAGCTTTTCATAATGAAATCGATTACATTCGGTATACAGATTGCCGTGTGACAATTTACGACGGTATTAGAGATTTATCGGCGATATTAGTGATCTATCATCTTCTCCGACAGTTACCTATGTGACGCAGCATCTTTGATATTTCCGCACCGCGGGAAACTATCGATATTATATAGAAACTATTATATCTCTCGGCTGGTGATGTGGCGCGCCCAGGCGGCGGGCACGGTTCGAAAATCCTCGAGAATTGGTTTTCGTCCCTTGATAAACGTCCATCACTTCCCAGAACGTTTATTTCGCACATTGTCAAAATTCCGCTGACGCATCGCTGACGATCGCTCTCGTCCAACGGCTATTTGTAAGAGCGGACGGAGTAAGTGCGCGGCAATACTCCTCCCCTCCGTCCGATCCCCACTCTTTCCTAACACGCGTCAAACCGGTTTCCAGTAGTAAATTGGAAGCGTTTAACTTATCAACGCGCGGAATTATTTATGGCTGTATCACGTGTGCTTTCGCCGCAATGAGTTATTTCATAACTGTCGTCAGAGGCAGAAACACGGTCGCGTAGGCGCGCGTATATATATATATATATATGTCTGCGCGTGTAAATGTTACCTGCAATGGACACAGATTTTATAATACATACGTCACATGTAATCGCGCCGTATACCTCTCCATTGGCGCGCGAGCGCGCGCGCGAAGCTGACGCGGTCTTGCCGAAAATATTTTCCCAACGGGCGTGCGTCGAGTCCCCTTAAAATCTTTACAAACAGAAAACGTCCGCCTGATAAAAATGTTCCCTTGAAGCCCCGCGAGCGTAACGTCACGCCGGGTAACGCCGGAGCTGCACGCTCTTATAATGCACGAAAGCTCGAAGGACGTCAGTCCTCGCGCGAATCTCGGGTCTTACTCTCGGGGGCGAGCGAGCGAGAGAGGCAGACTCCGAGAGAGATTCTACGTGCAAGATTTCCCCGCGAAAGGGGGTCGCGGATAGGGTCGCGTCGGGTGCATCTGTATTTATTTAGCGCTAATAAACGGCCGCGCCGCAAGGAAGGAAAACAAGGAAAAGCCTCGGCTTTAGCCGCGCGCTCGAAACTGGTAAATCAATTTAATTTTCCCGAGGCGGCGCGGCGGCCTCCTCCCCCGCGCTCTCTCCACATTCTCTTCGGTTCTCTCTCGAGGCGGTTAAATTCTTCCAACAAATAACGGATAAGTCTCGGACAGATATACTCTCAATGAACGGCAGCGGCCACGAGCCGCTAAAATTCTATTTCTGTTACGCTTCGTTTGGCGTATACGTCGCGGCTGCGCCATCGAAATCAATTTTCGCATGCGCTCGGCTTGTGCAATCTAACTCACCTACCCTCCCCCCTCCCCTCCCCCTTTACCATGTTCCCTGCTTTTTTTTTATATATATATTTCCGGATTAGAGCGGACTGCACTACTCGCGCGTGTCCGCTCGGTACAATACACCTGAATGAGAGGAAAGCGTAGAATTTATAGAGTTTCAATAAAATAATCAACTTCTCGTCGAGAGGTAATTTAGGGACAGGGGAAAAATGTCGACAGATTATCGAGTCTATCATTGGTTCATATTTCTTTTTCTTTCTCTTTTTTTTTTATCGTTTTATTTTTTCTTTTTATCACACATTGGTATTACGTTTATACGGCTATAATAAAGCGGAGCCTCGAACCGATTATCCGCATCGCCTCTGTCCGTGCGTCCGGGTATTATTGCGATGTAATCGCGATTATATTTTTAACACAACCGCGTCAAGTTGATTTCAATGAATCGAGTTAGCCGGCGGAATTGTTATAGCGGCTTATTTTTATTCGGGGTAAAGTGAATTTCGCGCGAACTCTCGATGTCCTATATCAATCCCGGCCGTGAAACTCCATTGGCATTGCGCAGTTAATTTCATCGTTTTCACTCGAAAACGGCGGGATACTTTTGTAAACGTATTATTTTAATTCTATTTCAGAAAATTTCAGCATTGCAGACAGAGAGAGAGAGAGAGAGAGAGCCAGAGAGAGCGAAATGTTGTACATCATACGCTGATCTTTACTGGTTACGTAAACGTGCCATCGCACGGGGCGAAAACGAAACACGCGTAACGTTATCGTGACGTTTCCAGATAACACACATTCTAGGTTAATATACGATTATGATATGGCTCATTTGTTACGACGGCGTACGCAAAATATCTCGAATCGCAGAAGAACATTACGCCGCGCGACGAGTTTTGTTTCTCTTTTACGTCAACTAAATATCGCGACAATTAAGTAATACAATTGTGTTATAGTAACTCTCGGGATCTATTGCATCATTTACCGTATTGATCTCTTTGTCAAAAATGTCAAACGATGCTGTTATGTTTTGCAAAATTCATTCATTTTTAATATGACTCGGTCATTTTTCTTGAAATTAATCAATGTCCTTTAATTAACGTAAATTGAATGGATTTTATAGACCCAGCGTCAGTAATAGTGTTGAAGATTTTGACTTCAACTTTGAAGAGAGTTAACTTCAGGGAATATTGCGACTTTACTTTTTTTTTTCTCGAACATTATATTATAAATGCTAAATGATTGAAAGTAGAATATGTGTCAAGTTTCGCGATAGACAATTTAATCTGGAACTTGTTAAGCTCATTTCGCGAGATACGTAAATGATAAGAGCGTTACACGAGTTTTCGAAGATTGAAGCACATTTAACTTAAGACATTTCCAACGTCTCTTGACATAGAAACTCGTGAGAATACAGTAACTTATGGGGATGGTTCACATATCCATAGTTAACTCTCTAATAGAATCGTGGTTAGATAATAATAATGATCGTTTTATTGAAGTAGAAAAATACGAGAAATATTTTACACACATGCAGACAAAATATATAATAAAGAATAGTATTTCGATGGATGAATTGTTTAATCCTAAAACACATGAGTATGACACAGTATTGCTATTAATACGTAAATACAAGGAAATAGGCTACTCTTAATTAGAGTCAATTAGTGAACTTTATCGGGTTTTTTTTCACATCTATAGATAAAAATAGAAGAAAAAGGTTCATGTTATTTACTTTTTCTGTTTATTTTTTATATTAGGATTAGATTCCACTTTCCTGATACATTCTGAAAATTTATCGTACCGTTAGGGAGTTAAGAAGTTGTGACAAAGAACGAAAACAAACGTTGCTGTTTGCATTTTTCGGCATTTTGCACAATATTTTCCCCTCTCCGTTCTGTTCCCTCTGTGTTCGCGGAGGTATCATCAGTATTTATTTGCAAGGTTCTCGCATTTCGGTAGACAGGAAACTTTTTTAAGCCCTCATAAAAGGCCCTTCATAGAACCACCACGGTATTTCCTGGATGGTCATCAACGATCGTAAACTCTCGTTTACTCCGCTAGATTTCCGCCTCCCCCAGCTTTCTTGCTTCACGTAACCGAGCGTAAAAAATCAATAGATGCGAGTGCGTGCGTAATAAGGAAATATGGCGCTGCGAATGTATTTACGCGTCTTTCTTCATTTATCGCAGTAGTGAGAGCCATGCACGATACGCAATACTTCGCTCGCTCTAAAAGCGAGCGAGCGTTATACGCAAGATACGCCGTAACGCATTATGCAGAATTTGTTATCGCTGATTTATTAGTTGCAAATTCGTATGGTGTCGGGAAAAACCCGTGGATTGAGCGATCATGAGATTGTATACCAACGAGTTTCCATTAAATTTCATCCCGTTGACGTGCGGCCATTCTCTTACACCCCGACGTTGAAATTGGCACAGAATCACATCATCAATTTGCTAAACATTTCATGGGCATCGCAAGCTATTTGTCAAAATCCACACATCTCGCCCCGGGTAAAGAGGGATCAAAGCGCATTGTGTGCGCGGTTATCTTTGAAATCCGGAATCTGTTTATCGCGCGGGTGTCAAAGTGCGACACGGGGTCAGAGGGGACAGCGCGACACGGTCTCGCGCGGCTGGAATCAAAGCAGGTAATCGAAGAGAACGCCAATTTTCGAGGTAATTTCATCAATAGCCGCGGTACTTCGAATAAACCTTGTCTCACATGGCCAGCTGCATGGCCCATCTCGCTCGTGACGCGGTCCCAACTTTGTCCGATTACAGTGTGTGTTTTCGCGTATGCACGCTATATAGTGGCGCGAACCAACGACATACCGCGTCGGTCCAGTGACAAAATCGGCGGCGGGGTGAGTTTGGACGACGACATGGAATCGATCGGCACGCGAGCAAGGACTCGTCGTTGTTCACAGCACATCATATCCCTCTCACTCTCTTTTATGTCTCTGTCTTGTCGCGCCGACCGGTCCGTCATCAGATCCGATTCGCACTTTCGCGGGGCCGCTTGTTCCGGACATCCTGTAATAATCAAATCGGTCGGACACCCCCATGGTACCATGCTTCTCGCCAGCTAATAGCCATGAAAACGCGCCGCGCCGGTGCGTTACCGCAGTGCTTCGCGCAGATTAATCGCTGCTTGACACGAGTGATCTGTATAGCAGTCACGATGGATCGGAATCGAGTATGAGAGAGCCAGACTTAAGGAATTCGATGTACTTTGCTTCTCACGTGTATACTATTTTCAAAACGTTAAGTTTTCGAAGCCTTTTTTCATTGCGCGAAGGAAATTTATCGTGTACCTACTCTTTCCTTAAAAATCACTAAAAGTTCTTGAAGGCTACTTACGTGAGAAGGATTACGTCTTTATATCTCGAGCTAATATTGGCTTATCTTATATGTAATTCGTTGAGCAAATTAACGTGTGTCACCGAGCAGCGAGTATTTTCCTCTGCAAAAGTTTTCATCTAAATTTATTCTTGCAAAAGCACGCATGCAATATGTATAATATTTTTAACGTCGACATTTCGATGTGAAAAGTTCCGAACTAAAAGGAGTTAAAAGTTTCAAGAGGTATCGACATTTTGGTATACATTTTAATGATAGCACTTTGAAATATATATATTATTTGACTTTTACGCACATCTAATTCTCTTCACAAATTACACTCTTTATACGTTACGTAATAATAAATAGTCGATTATTAAGCTAACGAAGGAATTGCAGCTATTTATGTGCACTAATGTGGTCTTGTGTGTATTTGTTTCTGTGTGTAATTGTTCCAGTACTTTTCTAATAAATGGTACGTGTATAAGAAATGTCACACGATTTACAGTGTAAAAGTATTCAAAAAGTATTCATACATGGGAGATTTTGATTTAAAAAAGCTTTATTTGTGCTTAGAAAATAAACCTCGAATATATTCTGACTTGTGGCGTCGAGTGGCTCACCGCTCTGTGCGATTGACTCGCGATTTGTAGACCCGAGTTCAATCCCACGTGCGCCCAAACGCGATGATTTTTCGCGTTTAATGAGCCAAAAAATGGCTCCACCTGGTGATCAAAAGATCTATGATCATCAGCGCCGTTCGGATTCGGCGTTAAACTGTAGGTCCTATACATCAGTATACATATCAATAGATATTTTTCTCTAATATCTGACTGAGGTAGGATTCTGTGGACCAATCACCCACAAATCCGAAAAACAATCTGATTCGAGAAACGAATATAGGCCTCGGACAAAAGAGGTCTATAGACGTCCTATGCTCCACATAAGGAGATAAAAGGAGTCGTTCGTTATATTCTGACTTAAGGAGGTTCTATCGTTAGGGCAAGGTGACTAGAAAAATATGAAAAAATATAAATATTGTTCTTTAAAAGTAGCTAAAGCCCTAGGTAAAGTTTTTAGGTAGGGTTGCCGACTTCAAACTCAGGAAAAACGCTTTTGAAAAGTCCGATTAATACACATGTCTTATGGGGGATATAAAAAATTCATTAGTTATAAAGATATATCTTTTCAGAATGTGTCAAGAAGTAAATAACAAACTGATATATTGAAAGTGCAGGATCTCGTTTATCATTTAAAGCAAAAAAAATAATACGTTGCCGAAGAAGTGAATGAGATATTTAATAAAGAAGTTATAAAAAGTGTATAGGTTATAGGTTAAGTGTATACCTCCTTCAACCAAGCCTTGTATTTTTTACTTAATAAATAATATACATTGTGTACACTTCAAATTAATCAATTTAACAGTCATCTTAAATAAAATTATAATTTTAGAAATAAGATTTATGAGTGTTAAAAGCAGTTTTTTCCACACTTTTCCGTAGTCCTCATTTGACGTCGGAATACCGATAGAGCCTCCTTAATATAAATAAAAGAATTTTAGAAGCTAAATTTCTCGACTACATGAATACTTTTTGTCTATTAATACAATTTTTCGTTTTCGATTATATTGTTAAGATAATTTTATTTTAATAATGATACATTTTTTAAGTAAAATAATTTTGAAAAAATATACATATCTATATTTCGTACATTGTTAATAAATCGCTAATTAATGTTTACTTTTTAAAAATAATTTTTTTTCAAGATATACTCTGTACGAATATTTCTTATATTCATTGTATATGCCACGGCAAAGTATAAAATACGCGTAAAACAAGACGTTTCTCCAAGGAACGATTCTGCGGGTGAAATAGATCTTATATGCTTTTATGATCGGGTGAAAAATGTTGACTGAACTAGAAAATCGAAAGTCCGCAAGCGCATCGACAACGTCAGACGCGAAAGAGACCTGAGAGTGGCTTCAAAATACGTCGCACATCGGGCGAAACATGGTACAAAAACGCATCGATTCGAAAATCGAAGTCTCCAGAGCGTTAGCCTACATATCGTACGCGCCAGCTTACACGATACCCACGGCTTCCAGGCCGAGATTCCAAGTCGATAAATCCGCGGAATTATTTTCACCGCGGTGGTGGCGGCGGCGGCGGCGAGTCTCGAGTCATCGATGCATATTCATATGAATTAGCATAGCCTCGCCTTGGGAGACTACACGACGGTAGAACGTTTGCGGATACGTACGTGCGTGTGTGTGTGTACATGCTCGAGTGTACGCGTGTTCTTGGATGCAATTCCACAGGGATGCAGCCATAGACTGGCACATATATGCAAATTCTCTCTATCTCTCTTTCTCTCATCCCGTCGACTCGTCTGTCGCTCCTGTACTCTCTTTCCGCTCTCGCACGCACTTATATCCAAGTTACACACACGCACCAGAAGCCAGAAAGCGTGGAGAGGAAGGGGACGAGTCGGGCTGAAGTCGTCTTCGGAGGAGGAAAGTCGAGGACGGTATGGAACGTTAGACATATGTAAATTGAAGGAACATCGTCCCACTTTCGACTGGCTCAGGTGTTTCTTAAGGGTTCTCGTAAGACGCTCAACGTTTATCTCGTCAATCCGTTAATTGTAACGACTATTAATCAATTAGCACGCACCGCCGAAGGGGCGTGTTAATTTAGTCGAGAGATCTGTCAGGAAACGTAAAGGATAAAATTGACTAATTATGCAAATGTTTCTGTTCCGGAGCACAAAATACTACGTTAATATGCAAACGGGGAAACGCGAGGAGAGGCAGAATATGCGTAGAAAATAGAAGATTGAATGAGAAATGTTAGACGTGTATGAAAATGAGTGAAATATTATATAGCGCTTATTGATCACGTTTTGGCGATCGCGTCTTTTTGCAGAAGACTACGAGATCTCCCGGCCGCTGACTTCTTCTCAAACTCGCGCAATAATCTCGAATTCGTGATTCTTGAAAAGGCACTTGATTAGACCACTTCAATTGCTGCGACTACGTGGATGATTGACTTGTATTCGTGACCGCGTTCTTGAATCACGTCGTTATGTTCGCAAATTCGCGTAATTACTTGTAAGCTGTTCCTCTACCGCTGGCCTATAACTCATTGTCAGTGACTCTCAAAGTTTTTCTTGCCAAATGTAATTATATATAGTTGGCTAAAATAATATTAATTGTTAAATAAAAATTGAAGGTTTTACTGTTGATGTTAAAATTTTTGTAAGATGTTCAACGCAAATCGCGCTCCTTTTTGAGAACCACTGCCACAACATTCCACTGTAAATTTCAATTTTTATCGTATACTGACGAATACCATAGTTGATATCGACTGAAAAGGGTCGAATATACGTACGTAGCGAGAGGGTGAACCGCGATAATTTTCGAGGAACAGAAACCCGTTCGCGAAATTACAAACATTTTCGAGATCGCGTGTATGAACGCGTAATATGATTATAAATCGAGGTACGTGTACCTGTTGCGACCGGGTAGAATAGCGGCGTTGGCTATTTGCATTTTTACCGTACTCGCAATTTCGCCCCTTCCCACTGTCGAAGAGGTTTCGCGTCCATTATGGGATTACGTTGTTATCGGCTTCAGGGTAATTGTTAGTAAACTTCGTGATACGGATGATGAAAGTTGCGTATCTTTGGTACCTCGCGCAAGTCATTTTCCCGCGCATTCGCGTTAAAGGGACGCTTGTAGCGAAAGAAAAAAAAAAAAAATATGCCACCCCGTCTGTAGTTATGCGCCAAGCACAACCCGATAGCAGTCGCGGCGGCTTTTAATGAATAAACATCTTGCACGTTACAACGCATACGTTGCAAAACGCGGTACGGAACTGCGATGTATCATGGCGAAATGTAGCATATCGCTTAAATCACGGCACGATATACAGTGAAGTCTGAACTGTGTAATTTGTTTTTCAGATAAATAAAATATTAAATAAATATTGTGTGGATTTATATTACATACACATTTATATTAAAAAGAATATTTTGTATTTGTATTAAAAAAAACGATTGATGTTAAAATATTTGTGTTGAATTTTTAACATATATCCGAATATTAATTTAATGTATAATTGTCTTATTTGAATATATTTTGTGTTAAATTAATATTCAACATTTCTTACAGATAAAGTAACACGATTGATAATTAAATGAACAAATAATATGAAAATAATGTATTTTGGAACGTAAATTCTAAGATAAATAAATAAAATTAATTTAACGTATTATAAATGCTAAATTTACTGAAATGTGTTAATTTAAATGATTCAACATATTATCCTTTCCGTCTGTAATCTGGGTTTTTTTAACACAAATAAGATTTCACTCACCGAAATAAAGGCAAAATCCAATTCCCCTTATTGCTAAGTTATACATTTTTCAATAAATTTCCATTTTTGCCTTGTTTTTACTCAAATTTCAATTTTTATTAGATAAAGGTTAACATTTCAGTTTAAACATCCAGATTGTAGAAAGAATTAAATGATTGCAGACGGAGAGTTATAAATGTTAATTTTACTGAAGAAATATGCTTCCACAATTTGTGTTTAGAAATTGTGTTAGTGAAACATTTTTTGTGTCATTTTTTTTACATAAATTTGTGTTATCTCCTAACATATATTTTATGTTAAATTAACATAAAAATTTGTAGGTGGACACATAAAATGTATTAAATTTAACAAATTTTTCAACCGTGCAATATGTCTTTATGTGATGACGCTTGGTAAAAAGAATTTAAGTCAAACTTTCCATTTCGAATTGTTATCTGGAAAAATACAGAGTAAACGTATACTCTTTTCGCGACTGCGAAAAGAAATAGTAATATGTGTAATGGTTGGATACGAAGAAGACGCGCGACTATAAAAAGAAGTTAGAACTTCGAGACTTAATCCAGACAAATGATTCCAACGTCACTCCCGAGCACGACGAGCTTACGATCCAATCGGTTCTCCTCGACGCGACGGAGGAAACCCGTATCCCTCTTTGATATTCATAAGATCTATCTCTGCGAGAGATGACTGCCTCGTAAAAAAAAAAAAAAAGAGAGAAGCGGTATCCTGATCGATCTCGCCAAATGAGTGCGATAGTTGCTTCTTTACAGTTGAGGCGACGGTAGAAAATTTTCATCGCGCCACTGCCGTTCGTGGCTCTCGAAATCGACGTGACCGAGGATTATCGGAATCCGACTGAAGGTATTGAATGAGGTTTAATCCGCAACTGGCACAGCGGTTTATTGGAATATCTTTAGCAGTTCGAGCGGAATATTTATTTTTGATATTTTACATACTCCTTCGAAATATAAATACGAAATATACAATGACAAATAATGACTCGGCCAATTATTTTGCGCAAACGACTCTCATCGATAACTGATCGATAATAAATAATTGGCAAAAAAAAAAAATAAATTTTACATCAATCAAATACGCATCAATTAAATTAACGAAATTTAACGGATACCGAAGGAAGAGTATTGGAACAGCAAATGTAAAAGGTGAAAATTTTACTTCCTACATGAATTTTGCGTCATATTACCTGTACGTAATTCATAGCGCTTTCAACATGGACAATTTGAACTATTTCAGATCCTGGCGGAATAAAAATTAAATTTTTGAAATGGAATTTCAGACGCAAAAATATATAAAAAAGAATAAAATGATATCACACATATATGAAAATCTATTTTATTTAACAATACGGATTTTTATTGCGTATAATTTATAGGTAAGAAGCGCCAAATACGATCAAGGCTGAGATATCAGTTCCAATTGATGATTGCATTTCAAATTCGACATTAATTGGCGCGTAGTTTATTTAACTAAAAAATATATATTGAAATTTTTCTAGGAAAACATTATAGGCATCAAGATTTAGCTTTGATCGTATTTGGTGCTTCTTATAACTATATTATTCATATTGTGGCTTTGTCTAATTTATTATTGTGTACAATTTACGTTTTCGATTGAAAGTATGTTTTATTTTTCGGTCAATTTGTATGAGTGTAATAGCTGAAGATAACTAATCAGCTCTCTAATTATGAATATCCGCGTTTCTGACGATCGTTCATAAATCAAGCATCTTGAAGACAGTAAAACCTGAAAGACAAAATTAAAATATCGTGGATTCGAGCATGCCAGGTGTTCGGCCCGATTAAATCCAGATAAACGATCCGGCCGTCGTTCTGACCGACAGGAAGATTTATCGGTTCTTCCTCAAGATCCATTTTCCTATAAAGAAGGATCTATCTATGGATACCTTTCTTTCGCATCTCTTTCTTTTCTATCTCGTGCACGCCGCTTTTCAATAACACGCGAATACGTGAGACGTGAGTGTCGGCTGTCTCGAGAATCTATGAAATTAATTTAAACAGGAGAGGCGAGAGTGAGATACTTTCGAAAATTATTTAAGCTTGATTACAAATGTATATAAATTATTAACTTCCTATTAATATATAATTCGCTATTTAAAATGATGTGTATAAATATAAACACGCCGCGTTTAAAAATTATTTTTATTTTTCATTTTAAAAAGCTCTCTAATTATATTATTTAAAAATAATTTTTAAACGTGTTTATACAAAAATTATTTTTAACATTAGAATAATTATAATAATTCATTTTACAATTTTTAAACATTCTAAATTAATGTACCGCGCCATAATTTTCGGTGAGTAAAAAACTACTGGGTAAATTTAATATAAATTTAATAAATTTTGTCGAGGATCGCCGTTTCGTTCGGAATAATTCATTTAACACATGATTACATTTGATGATCTATCTTGACATTTGGCTTGACTTTCATTATCCCGTAAAGAACTTTATTCCTGTTCTTAATTCGCCACTTGACCTGCGCAACGTGACTTTATCTCGCATGCATACACCATTTTGGCACGTCAGGGAGCTGCGTATCGGGTAACACGATGTACGCAATGCTTGACACGTGTGCTTATGCGTTGCACGTAAGGTCGCGCTAACAGCGGCGGACACGGGAGCGTTAATATCTCGCGAGCCTCTCCCGTCACTCTAGACGTCATCTCCGATACATCAGGCTCGTTTCAGACTCGGTTTTAGCTCGTCGGCCGTATGTGGGCGTTTACTGATTATGACGGATATTACTTTCGACGTCGAAAGTGATACCGTTGCTCCGCGCGGTTGCTTACGGGGCCGCGCCGCCGCCCATGCCGAAGGTTCATTAAGCCAGAAACGGCGCGATTGATAGGATTATTTGCGCCCCCGTGGGATTGAATAAGACATAGTTGTCTGATTTAGCACGTGAGTCGCATCAGTCCGGCGTTTCGATTTAGCCTTCCCTTTACCAGATTCGCCGACATAAGCAGCGTGAAAGTGAATCTGTGTCACTTCATCTAGAACCACGTACAGTCTTAATCATAAGTATAAAGTACTTTTGCGTTTTTTTTTTTTTTTTAAAGCGATAACAAAAAGAAAATTAACAACATATTAAAATGTTACAAAAATAAATATTATTTTTCAATAAAACTGTTTTTAATTCATTTTTCATCGGATATACAAAAGTTTATGTCAATTTATCGTTTTATACCTATGGCCGAGTTCGCATTTATTTCACGAAATTATAATTACTTTTTCGGAAAAGTATATTATAGCCAAAAAGATAAGTCTCTGGCTGATATTTTTATTAAAACTGTAAATCATTATGAAATAATATTTCACTGGTTTCCCTCGATAGAGAAGCGTTTTATCTCTACATTATTTTAAAATTGATGCTGTGTTACTTTCTCGTTAATTGGCCGATTTATTTTTTCAATGCGTTTTAAGGCAATTAGTTTTACAATTTATAAATTCGCGTGGAAATATCTATAGTACTCTGACACTTTGAATAATGGATACTGTCGAACGGAAAATACTAACAATGCACTCTCGCGTCGATTACTATCAAACTGCGAGATCATCGCTTTGCTCAATCGCCATGGCGCTAAATTTTCACTACGAGAGTGCGCACGAACAATTCGGGGGAACAATATGATTCGGAGAATGAATACGGATTTGGAATATTCTATATATATTGAAATTATGGAACGCGAGTAATTCTCGTAACAAATGTGCTCAAGTTTCAAATTATTAACTGTCGACGTCGGCGAATTGTGCGGGATAATTATTGTCGAGACAGTCAATGACCTCTTGGTTGTGCGAGCATCCAATTAGAGTAATCGCCGCGTTTTCATGATATATTTAGATGCATTCGGTGTATAAATACCTCGGTGTAGATTACGACAATCCGCTGGTGACATCGCAAATAGAGGGATTAAAGAATAAGTCTCAGTCATACGGAAAGACCGTGGAATGTACGTGTACACAAGACTTATCGTACAATACAGCTCTCCGCAAGGTACGCGTCACAAAATAACGACATAAAAGATGAAAGGAAAAAAATTAAACGGTCGGTATGGTATACGAACGTCGGGATACGGGACTCGCATTGTGTCACGCGCGGCGGAGCCGACAAATCCGACTTTATCCGCGCAGGAATTATTGTATACGCCGCTAAAGTCCACCACGGGCACTTAAAATTTCCCGCTAAACAGACATTTTACGAATGCGCGGATCACCATCCGCAAAATAAACCGCCGACCGGTAAATAGTCGACCGCGGCGTGAGAAGCCCGGGGAGAATGGAAACGATGCTACGCTCCTTTTTCTCACAAGATCCTGCTGAGTACCGACGTTGTATAGGTACTAGAGATTCTCTAGTAGAAAAATGGAATCATTTCTACATGGAAAGAATGTTGCTGAACATTTAGCTAGACAATAATTATGTAAGATACAAAAGCTGGAATGTCCACTCTTGTATAATTATTTTGAAGATCTTCAGTCAAATTTTTAGATACCTTAATACAGTTTTCTTCCGCATTTATCACAGAGATTCACGCCTATACAAGAGAACTAGTACTTCGCACCTAGATTGCCCGGGTACTTTGACTCCTAGAAGTAGAAAAGGGCGTGAAAAAGAAAAAGAATGTGAAGCAACCGAGTTCGTCGCCTCGCGCGTATCGATCGCAGGCGGAAAACGAGTCCGCGAGTAAGGTATAAGAAGCAGAAACGCGCTGGCCTTTCCATTTGAAAAATATCACCCTCATCCCCCAGGCCGTCCGGCCGTTCTGTTGGAGATTCCAAGCCGGAGGAACGACGTCTCGAGACCGAAGGAACGGAAAATTGATTTGTTTTGCGACGACCGGCCGATAGCGACGGCCCGATTCCACTCTCGCAGAGGCACTTCGCGTTCGTCGCGGTGGAAAATCTCAGCTTACGCGAACGTCGTCCGGCCGGGGCCAAAACCGGCTCGCGCGCACTCGATCGCGGCCGCGCGTTTCGTGTGTATACGTACTCTATGCGAGCGGACTCCTGTACTCGCGCGCTCCAGGGGTGTCATAAATCATGCGAAGGCGAGAGAAAACGCGGACGGGACAGAGCGAGAGGATGCCTCTCTCTCTCTCCGGTGGTAGCGCGCGGCATAAAACATACACAGCCGGTGGGCCGCGCGCGTCGTATATCTCTTCTGTACGCGGCATACGTATTCCGCATGCACACAACGAGATGCGGGGCAACAGTCGCCCTGCGCGCGTTTCGTCTCCTTCCATTTTTGCGGTCCATCTTTTCCGTACCATCGATCCTCCAACCCTCTTCTTTTTTCTCCCGCTTTTATCCCGCCGCGCCGCCCCGGGGGCGCTCTCTCTCTCCATCCCTCTTTCCCGAACGCGGTTTTCCCCTTTCTTTTTGCATTCCGTAATATTCTCTGAATTTCGATACCCGCCTCTGCAGCGCGACGGGCGGCGCGTCCCTCCTCGTTGAAGATGACTACCTGCGGCTCATCTGAATCTGAATGCGTTTCAATTTTATCGGGGCATCGAGACTAGAAATTTTCACAGCTACCGCAACGATATTTCCTATCTGCAACGTCGACCAACGGCGACACGAAGTTGGGTCTTTCCGTCCTCGGCTGCGACGGTAGTTACTTGAGGACATTTTCAAGCGCCATTCGTATCTTTCATTTTGCCCGTTTTTTATGAATGACCGATCAGCGTAGAATTTCGCAGACTGTAAAAGCCATCACTCTCAACGCGAAGCGCAATTGCTGTTTCGAGAATCTCGACTTTAATGAAACCGTTAGATAGCCAGAAATCGATAAATTAAAACATCCTCAATCGTTATTGAAAATAAAGATTATTTTAGATAGATAGATAAAATTAGAAATTCTAGGAGGCCTCATTTTTTTATTTGTAAAAATGTAACCGACAAATTTTATTATTACAAAAATTCTTATATTTTTATATTACATTATTCTTATATTTTGGTTTTATTATATAAATTCTTCAATCTCAGCTTACTAAAATAATATATAAAAATGGTATTTTTTACACAACGAAAAAGTCAAGAGTAAGAATCTTGTTTGAAACAAAAAACTAATTATACTAACAACGAATTGTCTCAAAATTTATGTATTATGGAATCGATTCGCTCTGTGATCCATTTCGGTCTCCTCTGAACTGAAATTAAGAGAAAGCTAGTTATGACAGACGGTGAGTATATAAATGGTGCAATACCTAAAGATTAAGTGGAAAAAAGAAACACTGTACTTTGAAAGAAATGAGATAAAATTTTAGAGGGTGAGATGAAAAATATAGAAAATTTTACTTGCTCGTCGAAGTATCCAATTTCAGTGATGCGCGGACATTATAATACTGTAACATGCGCCTATTGTTTGTCGCTCGGCTCGATTGTTTTCACTCGACGCGTAAAGTACAGGGACTACATTATTCCTGCATTTACACAAACGAGCGTACGTCGAGTACCCGTAGAGGACTATCGACGCGTCGAACTCTCGGCGAGGGATCGGCAAAAGTACAAAGCGGTGCGCGCCGTCCATGGCATCCAACTCCTTCGAGACCGTTATCGCTATCCTCATCGATTCCACCGGTTAACCGCCAGAGACCGTACTATTCAACCAGAGAACTAGAATCGGTTTCCAACTGCCTCCAGGTAGCGGTATCGGGAATTGAAATCGATTCACTACGACGACCATAATGGCGTCCTCGCTGCTAATAGCATGCTCTCGTTGGTAATTCCGCGAATGTGCCAGTACTCTAAGCACATAGTCGAGTTCTCCTCCTCCATTTCCCTTCTCGCGTACTGGAATCGTTAGGAATCGTTTACCGTGACATATATCCACCTTCCGTATAGATGCGTAACTAGAATTGTTTATCGCAACTGCGATCGCATCACAATGCAACCAATACCTTAAAGTCGCGTTAAAGATATCGAAAGAAAAAAAATATTATATGTGCAGGTTAGATAAATGAATAAAAGAGACTTAAGGCTCCGATTCACTCACCACTACTGCCTCAAAGTGTGACGTCAGAAACGAAAATACATGTAATTCAAAATTCCTACAAATTATATTTGCATAGAAGTATTTTTCAATAAAACAACATTGACAATCGATAGGACAAACTTATAAAATACCGAAAACTTTTCTCGTTTTGTGGAGAAATTTAACATTTATTTCTATGTATTATTAATTTATCAATTTATCGTAGCTGTGAACGTAGCTGTGAACATATAGCTTGTATCGCTTTTGGTTATACATAATTCATTTCCAGATGTATGGTTATTAATTAACGAAATAAAAGGAGAGTTTTCGCAGTGTATTTTATAAGTCGGTTCTATCGACTGTGTTATTTTATTTGAAATATATTTCCATGTTAATACATTTTGCGAGAATTTTTTTGTATATACTTTTTCATTTCCGACGTTACAGTCTGAGGTAGTAGGGATGAGTGAACAGGAACCTTTAAAGAAAGGAAGAGAGTAATTTCTAAATTGAGCACACTTTATTTTAGAACAGGAGCACTTATTAAAAGGATTTATCAAGTTGAAGAACATAATACTTACGTTTCATACGTATAACAGACTTCCCTTTTATTATAATTTTCTGTGTTAATAACGTTATCAGTATTCCTATTGTTGAAGATATCTTAGTATTAATTTGCTCATGTTCAATATACAGAAGAGGATGTTCGTATCCAGCCGCGCTCGCATAATCCTATAATCTCCGAGAATGATTTCGTACTGGAATTATATCGAGAATTCTAATAGTCGACTCCCAACGATATCCACGATATTACTCTAGCGCCAATACGCTCGCGCGATCAATCGTAAAATAAGCTTCTTTATACGATAGATTGCCTCTCGACAGGGAAATACCGTCATATTTAGACATATTACCGGCCGAAGGATTTAATTTATCCTCGCTCGTGATGCCGGTACAAACGCAGGAATTATTTCGTTCCCTCCACTCGTGTTCTAAATCTCGTTATTTTCCATTTAATATTTATCGGCGTGGCTTATAATTGAAATATCATACGTTAGGCTGTCCGCGAAACACAGGTATATCCATTAAGTATTACGTTAATTACGACGAGCACTAATCGTAAATCTAAATCCGTACACAGGAAAGCATTGTTTTGCGCTCTAAAGATAAATTTAGATAAATACAGATTATCCAAAGATAATTTGTTGGATCATCGAAATTATTGTGTAAGAAACTCAAGCATGAAAGGCAATGCTGTAACAAGTTTGACATTCTAGCGATTAGTTTGAACGCCCACAAAATTATTTTCAGATCTGTATCTAGCTAAATTTTAGATACGCCAGCAAAACTGTTCTTTTCAAGTAATACTAAACTTAATTAATAACATTAACACATAAAGAAAGCCATAACATTATATTATGATTTTCTTTACATAGATTTACTGTACATATAGACTCAAAAGTTTAAGATAACTTAACATAAACTTGACGTGAACGTTCTTGTGCGGAGAGCCATATAATATTAGTTTTCAGTGAAAGCAGTCCAGTGAGATGCGAATGTGAGTGCAAAGCTTCGATAACAACAAGCTGGTTTTAGTTCGAAATATATAATAACGTATTCTAAACGACCGATTGTAACTCTCGCGGGACAGCGAGCGAACTATGAAGCATACCGCGAAGATACGAACTTATACCACTCTCACCAAAGTCGCATTTGCGCGACACGAAATTATACATCGCGTTTCAGTGGTTGCGTGGCACGTTGTTCGATGCGAACAAATACGTGCCTACGCGCTAACGAAGTTATTGGATTTCGATTAATACCTCCCGGAAAACGCCCGAGGGTACCCGGTTAGAACTCGAGAGTCGCAACGGCGCGGTGCGACGCAACGGCGGTTAAGGGCCGTAACGTGATGGGTGAGTAAACGGATCAGAAGTGGGGGGGGGGAGGGGGAGTGGATATTGCTGAAGGAATATTACTGTACTAACAGCTTTGCCATTGCTTGCTCAGGTCACTCGGTCCACCTGGCCATGCCTGCGAGGGTCCGTTGGGGTCATTGGGACACGCGACCAACGCACGCCGTGCCTTCAAGTGAAATGCAACGCACATATTGCTGGCGAAGTGGCTCCGAGCACGCAAATATATGCGACGCAAAGCGAGCAGTCAACCGTAAGATCGTCCAACGCGTTTATTACGGACCCTTGCCTTACGACTTTATTACTGACATATTTTTCGCGTTAATAGAATTGCTCATCGACGGCGTTGACAGTAGCGAACAAAAGTCGCGGTGGGAAGCGAAGGGGACCCGCCTGACGGTGAAAGTTTCATAATGAACGGAACCCCAACCTATAGAGAAATTTATGTGTTTTGTACAGACAACGCGAAGAGAGAGTCGCTCTTCATGATATACCTATGTCGGTTCAGACGTGGAAAGTTTAGACTCGTTCTTAGGGTTTTATGTATGAATTGGCTGAAAAATTTATTTACATAATATTATAACATCTGAATCGAGTTAGGAGACTGTTGTATTGCGATTTAAATGCATCTTATATTCGCAATTAGTTTAATTGTTTACACAATACTCGTGCGATTTTTTTTAATTACTCACGTGATGTGTTTCTGACATTTCAACATTACATTTCAATTTTTATTGCTCTTTGATAATATTTTGCTAAAATTAATAAACAATAAAACTCATATTTATAATAATAAATGCGTTTTGACCTTTTCAAGCCATTATGTCAATGTTAAACAAAGTGGTAATTATCGTAAGTGATATTTTTATCTAATATAATATCGTATATCGACTACTTTCTGTGCCATAGATCCAAGTTCAAATAATCCACACATATTATCCAATTTTATTTGATCGTCATCTCTTGAAAGGTAATGGCAAAAAAATACTTTATATATATTTCTTAAATTATGAAAAATTTGCTAAAATAATAAAATATAATAATGTATAAAAATATCAAGTAGCATTCATATATTCAGGAAATTTGTTAAGCCGCAATATCCTGGACAACAGACTCCACGCAAGTAATAAAGGGTTAAACAATGAAAAATTTGACCCGATAAAGGCACTTTTTAATTTACATTCGTCTATTGTAGTAACGCAGAATAGATTTTACGTTTCTTTCACGTGTTATATATGCCTCGGACTATTTTATGAGTATAAAAAAATTGAGTCTGTACTTAATCCACCGAAAGATTCGCGTCAGGCGTGTCCGTGTTCGTTAATTAGCGCGCCAATTCAAGAGCTGCTGAAAGCGCGCTCGTCGCAAAAAATGAGCGGACGAGGAAAGAACGTGAGATTTGGAGGCGAAAGGAACTCGGTATCGCTCTCAGTTTCAGCGCAATGCTCTTGACAAAGCAGAAATGTAAGAAAACAAATGGAAGAAAGAAACGGTGTAATAGGACTGTGAACGAGAGACTTCAAAGAATCGTCGCCATTGTAACGGTCGGCGACAAGGTTGGACCTTCGCAAAATTGGCTCGCGAAACTCGGTCGCGTTCTAACGCTTTAATTATTCAGCCCGAATCGCTTTGGCTCGCCTCATCTACACCGGGGTCGACTAAAGGCAACCATTGCTCTTTCTCATTTCAATTTTAATCCCACGTCGCGCCGCCTCTTCCTTCAGCCTCGTGCAATGCCTCTAGGAAAGAGCCACAAGCAGATGTTTATTAGCATTTAACGAAATGATGAAAATGTCGCAGGCGTAACGGACTGGCTCTCGATCTTTACGTAACTTTAATGCCATCAACGATAATTCTCGGCGGCGAGTTGGAGAACGGTTGATGAGATAATTGAATTTTGTTCCTTGTCGCCGCTGAAAGATTTCCCTCCCTCGTTTTCGCTAATTGAAAAGGTAAGTGGATGAAAGGTGTATACCGTGAAACATCATTCTTATCGAAGTTCAATACGACGAAGTATAGCGTGATCGAAGAAAATCTGACTATCGAGGACTCAAATGAATAACTTGAATGTGAATCAAATCGTGTCACACTTGTGGGATGCGAAGCTGATATCAAATTATTCTCTAATAAGAGTGTTACACAAAATAACGTATATATACATGTGCTTTCTGGTGCACACTGTCACAGTTGTCCCATTTTCGCTGAAAGTGGGCTTCGTCGACCTAATCTCGGCGTTATTAATTTCATGACTTTTACAGAATCTTTAGAAACTATATATACCGGGCTGCACATCTCCGCTTTTATACTTTTATTTATATCTCCGTCCGAGAAAGGAAGGCGCTTCTGAGTGATTGAGACGATGCGAAACGGATATCTATAGTGTTATCAAGATAACACTCTATCCTTAGATAATAGCGTCATTAATTTCGTAATATCCCCCTTCTGTAAGTAATGCGCAAATTAACTTTCCCGGCTGCTATCGGTTTAACGAGCTGAGTTTGGTACAGGGAGGCGGAGCGTCAAACTCGTTACGCACGTTGCGCGCGATATATCCCGCTCTATACGCTTCTCTATGTGCAGACTGTATCAGCCTGGCTGTGCGGCTTTGCAGAAGCTTGTTAACACCATCGTAGATACGGGCGGGCGTACCCTGTTCACAGAGAAGCTTTTGATTTCGAGTTGTTCGTGACGCGCTGCCGCTCGTGATCGGCATCCAGCGCAAAGGTGGAGCCCGCAGACCGAACTAAGAGCCCAAATGAGCACGAATGAATGCACGAATTTGCTCCAATGAGCATCGTGGATAGTACCGCGAGTACGAAATGAGTTTAAATTTACACCAACGTTTCATCCTTTGCACGAAAATAGAGAAGGAAAGGCGTCGGCTACGTTTGTTGTGAACGTTTTTTTCAAGATCGTTCGTCTTTGTCAGTTTTAATCAAACGGACGATTGCAAACAAATATAATTATTGTATTATATAATTTTATACAATTTTATATAACCTTCATGGTAATGCTACAATGTCCTCTTTGCTTTCTGTTTCTTGCTGTTTGTCTTTTGCCCACTCTTGCCTTTTTGACCAAAAGGCAAGAGATAAACAGTAAGAAACAGGAAGCAAAGAGCACATTGTGGAATTACCATTAGAGGGATTTATATTTTAAAATTTTACAGCTTTTCCTTGAGTAAGATTTGTTATAATTCACTATTTCGTTCCTTGCTTCAAAATCTATAGTGGCTTTTCTGTCCTATATAAAGATTAAAGCACAAATTTCGTCTGTAAATAGAAATTATTTATTTATTCAATTCATTGTACTTCAATAATATGCGATCAATAATCATGATATCAAGAAAATCGGTATAAATCGATTATCTTTTCTTTCGAAGTAATTATCACATTAATGTTAAGGTAATGTAAGTAAATGTGTGTCTCTCGATATATACAAAATGTAGGTAACTAGCTTTTCGTGGTGATTTTGTTCTATTTGATAATAAGACGAACGGAAACCCCTCCCCTTCCTCCCCCGTAATTATTGCATTGTAACAGTTGCCTTCAATATTCATTATTGTTGCCCCAATTGTATATCGTGTTATATATTGTATACCCCGTTATTCTCTATCTACGCGGCGCATGTAGAAAATTGATGACCCCTCAACAGCATGGCAGGCATCGTCCGCTGTTATTTCCGGTAGCCAGCCATCTCCATATCGGTATTGACAACCGCGTGTATCTTCGACATGGATATGCACGGTGGTGCCCGATAATCAATAGCCGACATACGGTTTGTCATCTTTTTACGAGCGTGGAAAGACACCGGCGTGTAGCACCGAATGTTGTCCGCTAAAGGGGACACGGCTCGACACGAATGGCGTAATTTCGGACAGGAGCGGCTCGCCAACTGTCGACGACGGTCTGGCCTAGTCTGGTCTGGCCTGGCCTGGTCACCCCCGTGGGACCATGGACAATGGTGTTGCTCTTGCCACCCTATCGACGTTAACCACCGACCATTACGGGTCGCCTCTTAAACCCCTGCCGTGCAGAGAGAGAGAGAGAGAGAGAGAGAGAGGGAGGGAGGGAGAGAAAGAACCCTAGATACTTTGCCACCCGGTGTTCCTCTTGTACAAACAAACAGCTTCTTTTATTTCTACTTTCTCTTTTTTTTTTTCCAACGACGATAGGCGATCTTTCTTTCCCCGGAGACGACGACCGGGCGAAATTAATTATCGTCGATGGATTTTTGCTTCCGGCTTGTCGCGTCGTGACGTTAACAGAGTACTCCGTTGACAGGAGAGTGAAATAAGTAGGGGCACATTATGGCCGCGTAATGTACGATTCGTATCATATCGAATCTGCACGTCATCGTGATTACCCGACACGCATCGAATTATTTGTCGCCGCGGTAAATACACGACGAAATAATTGTACGCGCGATATACACATATAATTATTAATATAGCATACATACATGTCATAATGTTTGCGTCGCCGACGGCAAATCGTTTAATTTATTCGTTTGCACCGATGGCGCGTGAAAACGTTTACTCTGTTCTCTCCCCGATACCGCAGCTGGTACGAACGATTCTATGTGGCGACGTTCTTTGACGATTGCCAGCCAACACGTGCGAAGCTGGGCGTAAATGCGATTAACTTAGGCGTGGTCTGCCTCCTTTGTCAGACGCGCACAATTGGCACACTCGAAATTTGAGTCGAACTGACGCCTACCAAGAGAGAATAGCTCCCGAGCTCTTTCTCTCGCCACGTTGTACCTCTTTGTCCACACACCGATGACATTTATATCAGGCCTTTAAAAGGCTTGCTGCCGAAGAGAAAGAGACACTTCTAAAGACATTAAAACTGTAAACGTAACAAGGAGCTACTGTTTATTCAGAGAATTCGAAATATTCGATTTACTGTCTATTACTAATATAATACTTGTATTTAGCTGCTCCACATTTTCTATTCCTAATTAATTTTATACTGCACAGTTTCTCTTAATTGTGCATAAATACAAACATAAATATATAATTAATTTGTATGCACATATGTAAACGTTTAATTAATGTTATGTTATTATTTTCTATTTAAACCATTAAGATAATTAGGAATTAACATTTTTTGGATAAATATATTGGAAGGATATCATCGTGCAGAGTACTTTAAAACGTCTATTTTAAACTCTTTAATATTATTATTAATGTTTAATACTCGGTTTATATTAATGGTAATTTTATCATATTCTCAATACTATATTAATATTAAACTAAATGGTAATTAAATTCAACTCTAAACGAGAGAAAACGTAGACTAAATTAGTATTTAAAGGCTTCTATTTTCAAGTCTTAATTTTATATATTATATGTGATTAGCTTCATATATACTACCATCGTGTATATATTATCATTAATATGTACTAACTAAAATAAGAACTTCTAGAGAGAAAATGTCAAAAGTAAAATATGAAAAGTATTTATATAAAGGTTTCTATCTTCACAATCTCAATTTTCTACATTATTAGTTCCACTAATTGCATTTACGTTATCATTACTTTTATTATCTTTTTGATATCAAATTATATAGTAAAATTAAGATTAAGCTTTTAAAAAGAAAGTGTCGGGAATGAATTACACACGAGACATAATTTTTAATTCTCGCAATGGTATAAAGCACTTTGAGATACGAGACACTCTAGTTTAGCTGTCGAGTATTAAAAACATTTTTTTATGCATTCGCATTCGAAAGGATGCCATTGTACGAACCACTAGTTTGTATCAAATGCTCGTCGAGGAGCGGAGCAAAAAAAAAAAACGAAGTGGCGAACTTGTGAAATTAACGACGACAATATTTTTGCCTGGCCGAGCCAAATGCTCGGACAATGCGAATAATAGCTCAACGGGGTGTCCGTAAAATGTGTACGCCTGCGTGTGTATGTTGCGAGTGTGAGAATCTCAAGAGAATAATTTCAACGTGTGGAGAACATAAGCGGTAGCTGCTGTAAGAACCTTGGAGTATTCGACGAGGTTTTGGCGCCTTTGTGCCACGGGGTTACCCTCTGCCCCGCCCGCTCGGTGGCATTTAATAGAATTTACGAGCCAGAAATATCGAACGCGTTATTGTCGCTGCTCGCAAGTGGTATGGCATTCAGTATCGCGGTTCGTGCATTATGTCGCGCCGACAGGGTGTCCGGACGAAGTGCGAGACAGGCGGTGAGCTGAAGGAATCCTGTCTCTCCGACATGTGCCATTGCGCAGCGCGTTACCGATGACTGTCAGAGACATTTGTCAATATATCCATCATACCTGTGCAAATCTTTGGCGATTACACTTATTCAATCATTCAGTCTCATCATGTTTCATAGATTGATGAACACGTAGAAGCAGTGCCAAGAGTTTTAATGGTCGATTAAACACAATGCTTTTCTTGCCGCGTTCATGCGAGTCTTGAGAGTTTCATTTTATTCTCTCTAACGGGCATATCTCTCTCTTATAAAATAAATGTGAGTGTTAATTGCAGAGCAACATAAAAAGGACGAGCGTAAAAATTGAAAATTATGAAAATAATAAATAATTTAGAAAAATATAAATATTTATTATAATTTAATTTCATTATTTTTAATTTTCATTTATCTTTGGTTGTTGATTGTATTAACCATCAATTTGGGTCTTTTTTCATACGAGCGAAATTTTATTTCAAATTTTTTCAAATAAAGGAGAGCAGAGGTCAATCCTTCTTCATAAAATATCTTTGTCAAAAAATTATTTAATGTAATAGAGTTGGAAAATATCTTTAAATTTTTCTACATTTTTAGAATGCCTGATAGAATAGTGAGAAGACTTGGGTTGAACGGAAGGAATAGAAATATGATTGCAGATGGACATTGAAGTCTCAGTTTTCGCCGTAACGCTCACAGCTTTCTAACGTGACGAAACAGGTTAACGCGTTATCGAAAAGTCGAATCGGTATCCTTTTCATAGAAAGTCTGCGTTCTCGACTCCAGATTCAGTGGACGGGGATTCATCACCGATGCTGACCTTTCGTGATTTATCTCTTCTTTGAGCCAGCGTCTCCCGTGGCGCACATGAGCGAAATCTCGTTTTAGGTCGTGGCAGATTTTATCAATTCCTCTATCCCCGAATCGCGACCGACGATAAAGACAACGCGGCAGACAAAGAGATGAGAAAAAAGACAGAAGGAAGAAGGACGAGAGGAACAAGACGTCTTATCCCGTCTTATCTTGCCTCGACCGTATCGCCATACCCGGTGGTGGTATCGCGTGCGAAAGCATACCGCGACGCTTTTCCATCTCTCTGTGTTCTCTTCATCCCTCTCCCCAGCATTCTCTCACCCTGTCTCCACGGCAGCTTGTGCCTCGTGCTCTATGGCGCGGAAAATTACGGAACCGTCGATAGTGTTTTCCCTCTTGCCGTACACCCGACCGACGGAATTTTCGCAGAAGGGTAATAGTGAAGCTCGGACGCTGCTGCTCTCCGGACGAAAAGCCCCGAAAGAAAAAAAGTAAACATAAAGTAACAGCGGAGACGGAATACCTGGCGAACGGAACGCAATCTGCATTTTTCATCGCAGTAAGAGGCTCCGAGCGATTGCCGCGATATTACAATCTGATCTTCATCTAAATGCGAAGTAGTTTCACCGAAAGGATGATGGAGGGTTAGAAATATAAGAGATAATTCGATCCATTGAATGGGATATTTCGCAAGTATTGTTATTGCTTCCAACGTTGCTGTCAATCGTATTAAAAAAGCGCGGAAATTCGAATTGGTGATGAGATCCATGTATAGACAGTTTGACATTTATCGGTTGAATATGTACCGGAAAGTGATTGATTGAGAACAAATAAAAAATAAAGCATAAAAATGAAAAAAGGAACGGAAACAAAAAAATATATACATAAAAAACATAGTGATTCAGCTCATTCTATAGTAGAACCTTTTGTTATTGATATATCTATGCAAAAGAATAGTTTTGCTGAAGTATTATATATAAAAATTTAGCTAGAAACACCGAAATAATTTTGTTGGATCAAAATACTCGTAATTATGTAGGGCGCTCAAACTGATTGCCAAAATATTGAAACTTTTTGTTACATTATCATTAACTGCACTCTGCATTAAACATTCTATATAATTACTTTGATGGTTCAACAAAATTATTTTTAGATCTGTATTTAGAGCTCAATTTTTAAATACTTTAATAAAAAAAAAACTGTTCTTCTTTGTGAAAAAACAATAAACGCTAATTCTTCGATACTATTCGTAGTGTGACAGGTTCGGAGGTTTATTTAAATTTCTTTAGAATAAGTTCCTAAATATTATAAGTTACAACTAAACTTGTCTTTTAGTTCTGTCTTCACTGAAGAGCAAGGAGAAACTGTTAGACTTCAGTTATAACTTTAACAAATTATAGAAACAACTTTGAGAAACATTAACCGAGAAGCTACGAACGCGAATAACATTTCTATGACAGCTACAATAAACAATTATACGAGGTGATATGTACAATAGTAAATGCGAAAGTAAAATCGATTCTGACACCTCGCTGTACTTTGATATATTTTATAAGTACGATACTCCATGTTCTCCTATAGAATTAGAACGTTCCGTCGATCGCGGTAACCAAAGAATACATTTGCGAGTATCACGCGCTTATTTTTCGCGTATGAAGTCACGCGCTTCGCCTCCGATTTATTACGTTAAGTTTCAGAGTGAAGATCACCAGCGTATACAGCACCGGTACAAAAGGCTGTCGTTTATAGGTCCTTGTAAGCTAGAGAGATACGAAACTGCCGCGACGAGACGACGGTGATTCACGCGCGAGAATTCTGCGCGCGCGGATATAATAGGTCGCCCGCAGATTCCTGGAGGATTCTAGAAGATCCGTGCTAATCGCTCCTTTCCAGCTCACCTCCGCAGCTAAGCGCCGTGCGAATAATAATTTATCATTGCCATCGAGCAAGCAAATTTGTACGTGACACGTGATTTGATCAAGTATTCATATCAAACGAGATATACTGCGATACTACGATGTATTAACGCTTGAATTTTAATTTACGGATATATAAAATCGATATACAGAATTCACAAATAAAAGGAACACGCGGAAATAATGGTTTTGCTAAAATCTGAGAAAAAAATGCGTACCAAATTTTAATAAATATATTTAATCGATAAAAATATGAAGCTTTCTATCATAACAAGTAGTTAAGCCAAATTATTTTTATGTCTGTATATCTGTAATAGCTAAATTTTTAGATACTTCAACAGAACATTCTTTCTGCGAATAAAAGTGAAAAAGTGATGGAAATGACAATTATTCCACTTGCTCAATTATTGAAATTGTTATTTTCGCGAATGATGGAATTTGATCGCAAATGACAATGCATACATATACATTTGATTCTTGTACGCGAGATCTATAATATTTACAGGCGGACAAGCGTATGTCGTCGGAATATTTCAGGAGAAGAACTCGGGGACCGTGCGACACGAAAGAAATAGCCAATCCTGCTGTACGCCGGCGTCGTGGCACCACGACGAATCTGAGTCACATTTCACCTTGACGTCCTCGGTAGATGACCCGCCTTACCGGCAGTACGCTTTCATTATATCAACTGGGATCAAAGGAGTGGCGGCGATCCTCGGGGCGGAAGGGGTGGAGGAAAGATAAAAAGCGACGAGCCAAGCCAGCGAGTTTGATCAGCGGGCGGTAATCGAACGCTAGATGAAGAATCGAAGAATATAAGAGGAAAACCCTGTACGTATAAAAGACAAGTATAAGAGAAAGTAGGAGAGGCGGATAAATGGAGAGGAGAGAGAGAGAGAGAGAGAGAGAGGAAGACAGGGAGGGAGCAAAGTGGGGCAGATGGCTAGCATGAGGAACGATAGCTCGTTATAATCTTCTATGTGCAATAGGTACTCCCAGGACATGGGCTATTGTGAACATCGCAAGCCCCGTCAACCGTTGTCGGCGTATCGTTCACATCGCACTATCATCCCCGTCGCCCTTCTGTCGCTTTCTGCCGATGCAGCTATGAGCTAGTACGTGTTTCAGTACACACAAAATACAAAAACGCGACTGAAGACACGAAGGTTTAAACTGGAAGATTTCATACACAAAAAGAAGAAAATATTTTTCTCGTACCGTCGAAATAATTCACCCGTAACAATTACTTATCAAATATCATAATAATAAATCAATTATTTAATCAATAATTTAATCATGAAAGTCGTGAAAAATTGTTTCTGGTACTTTTTAATACTTTTAATCTTAAACAAACTTTTACTGTTTATATGACGTAAAATGTATGCGTATTCCATAAAGAGAATAGCACGCTGGAATATACACACAAATATCGAAAGATGTATCGCACCGTAAGTTAGTTGGCGTCTTCCGGGTCGTCGCCACGATCGATCTTGCCAAAAGTACAGGAGGAAACCGAGCATGGAAAATAGGAAAAAAGAGAGAATGTATGCCCCTTTATTGCGTTGTATGCCAGATTCACGGCGGCGTGATAGAGTATATGCGATGTACTCAAAACCGGAAAGACAAAGTCGAGTCGTGTGGCTCACTTCTCTCGCACGAATTGTTCAGCGGTCGCAATAGGAAAATTTACCCTCGCGCACACGAGGCGTATTTTATACAATAGTAGAGGAAATTTAAATATTTCGACTCTCCCTCCTTTCTCTCGCGATATATTTATATTTCCGCGGAGAGTGCGACTGTGGAAGAGAACTCGATATTCCGTTGCACGGAAGGAACACGGTGTCAATGACCTAGGCGGACTAGAATCTAGTGCTCTCTCGTGCGATCGTCGTCGTCGTCGTCGTCGTCGTCGTCGTCGTTATCCAGTGGCATGTATAGCCCGCAAGGTGAGTCGCGACGCCATAAAGCCAACGACATCCCGCTGGTCCTTACGAGTCGTAAGAGTTTTAAGATCACAGAGTACCGGGCCACCCCCGCACCGACCGGAACCCTTCGTCGTCGTAGGACGCGCCGCGAAAAGAGGAATTCGATGATTTATCCATGCCATGTATACCTCAGGTGGTTCTCTCTAATGTACGACACGTTTCCCGGCTTGTTCCGGAAAGGGAAAAATCGTCGTTTGATGACGCGAGAAACGACCGTCCGGGCCCCGGGCATGTTCGGAAGGCGGAGGCGAGCGTAAACAAAGCTCGTGTTTTACGAGGTCGAGGACGTATTTATGTACGTGAGGATTGGCCGACGAGAATGTAAACGCGCGTGCTTAGGCCGGCACGCACTACCCACGCACTTTGTGAACGCGTTACAACGCTCGGTACACGCGCGTACACCTGTGTAGTCCGCTAAGCGGAGCGGTGCCGTCCGCGCCCAACCGTGAAATAAAGGAGAGAAGAACGAGGAAGAAAAGGAGACGAAGAGGGACGCGTTCCATATGTAAACCCCGAAGAATAGCTTATTTTAAAGCGATCACCGTACGCTTTTCATGCCCAGAAGATGATGGAATCGCGCTTTCATTCGTCCGCCCCGCAGTGAAAAATGATCCGCGCTCTAACGCTCTTCTCCCCTTCCCAAATTTCACCGCGTTCCCTTTTTCTCCTGCTTTTTTTTAACTTTTTCTCGCTAGGTAGATAGAAACTAGTACTCCCGCAGTCCGTCCACTCGCCGCGGCGATGAGCTACGTGTACATTTTATATAGAATAAGAACATCGACGCCAGGAGATGACTGGATACTTTTTTTTATTCAGTACAGCATTTTTTTTTTTTTTTTGCGACATCACGATACGTACTTGTTCTACATGGCTTCTCGTTCTTCGATTGTATTTAGATAAGAGCATAAAAATATCTATATATTATAAATAGTAACGACACATCACTTCGTTGATAGAAAAAAGTGAAATGCATCTCAAAATTAGTCTTTTTAATAGAGTAACCATGGAAATAAAAAAAAAAATTAGGGCTTTGTGTGGAAATTACGCAACAAAATGAATGTGATATTTAATAAGGTGAGGTATAGAATAAATAACATGGTTTTTCATTAATCACTTTCTTTTCACGTGACACTTTCAATGACAGTGTGCCTTCTTTAAAATTGTGTTATGAATTTTCAAAATCTAAATACTGCAATTCCAGTATAATGTAAATTTTACATCAGAGTTGCAATTACGTTTATCCATGTGAAAACAAATGCCCTACAAATGTGTCGTTCTTCCATAAAAATATGCTGGTCTTTGGAATCGATTTCCTTGAATTATTTAAAAAACACTCATTTTTACTTAGCTGTATCTTCTTTTTATCAACATAGCGATATATATACACAAATTATTGGATCGTGCATAATTTTAAATAGAGAGCACATATATATATAATTCCTTAAATGGAAATAGGAAAAGCACGTCCAGCTTGCAATGGATAGCGACAGTAAAGTGATGATGACGTGTCGCTCGTAAATAGCGGATATACTATTAATGAAGTATATCGGAGTTTATCGTGACACGTGTGTGTCACTTGTCAATTTGGCGTGCGACGATGGCCTTCTAAATAAACCTACGGAAGCTGTCACTAAATGACACGCCATGGACAAAATGTGGCGCGGATATACGCGCGTCGGTCGATCACTTTAGCACGCGCGACGAGGCACCATCTCGTTTCAGATACTATATAATCCGTCCAATTTGGCGAATTGCACGGATCGCATGAATAGCATTACGAGAATCAAGCCAGGGGATAGCATAAATCTTCACCGATATACCGGGTCATGCACGCGGGCCGCCACGCGGGCCGTGAATCGCAGCGATCACGTCAATCGTTTTCACGATTCTTCGGTTATTCCTGCGAAACTCCGTTTGTTCGTTCGACAGAACATACACGGTCGATCGATTCCCGCGGCTTCGATTCCCCGGCCCAGTTACTCTCCGCCGATTTCCAGCTCCATCACCGCGCGATGTTTTATTTCTACGTCTTACGTAACGTACGAGAAAGCGGTTTAACGCTGTCACGTGAGACCACGCTGTCGCGAAAGAAGCACGGTGTACGAGCTGATACGGAAATTGTGAAGGGACACGGTTCGTTTGCCTTTACGGTCGGAAGTTATGACAAATCGTGCGACTGCCGCGCGCGACTGCTGTATAAAGTTCCGACCGACTCGTAGACGACGTGGGGTGATTCCCGGCGACACTCCACGATTAACGACCTCCATTCGAGAGGCCGATTTATTATCGTAATATCTGAGACGACGGGGACGGCGATACCGGAAGTCAACGCCGATAGAATCTTCGCTGGCGAAGCGTCGTAGATAGAATATACGGTTAATCGATGAACGGTCTCCTCGCGCGCAGCAGATATTAATTATTTTCAAGAGAAACGCGCGCGTCCATCTATCTTATTACTCGCGCGATAGACTCGGACGGGAATACACAATGTACGATAATGATTGGGGGCATCGATATCAAAATTGGATCACGGAGGGAACGTGGTTT
>NW_017278185.1:1352348-1355683 GCF_001594065.2 Cyphomyrmex costatus | reverse complement strand
CCCCCCCCCCTCCGTGTCGTTTCGAGAGATGCGATGACAATACCCGCGAGATTCGTCCCCGTTTCGCAAACTTCGTTTTCGCAACGAGCAACGCCCGCTTTCGTTCCCTCGACCTCGCCCATCGCTGCCTGTTCCCGGCGCGTTTTCCTGTACGCCGACTGCCGACAATTATTAGCCATTGTCCGGCGAAAAGCCCGGGAGACCGAATTACGTCGAGTTAGAACCTCGGGTCGTCCCAGTGGTTACCACCCGCGACGTGCTGGACGAGAACCGCAACAAGAGGTGCGAACGAACGAGAGTGAGAGAGAGAGAGAGAAAGCGAAAAAGAGGGATCTAATGGCGATTGAGAAGAGAGTAGATCGGGAGAGCAAAAGAAAAGGAGGAACCCCGACAGGAAAGAGGAAGGATGAGATCACGAAAAGGGAAAGAGGACAAGAGAGAGACCGAGGGCTGGTCACGAGAGGGTGGTTAGACCAGGCTCGCGTGGAGGCGAAGATCACCCGAAGAATTATCGCTTTCTCCGGTCCTCGTAAAGAGGATCGAGTGATTTACAACGACATCCTCGCCTCGTCTAACGGCGGCGATCGGCGTTATGTACGTCGGGAATGCGTTTTAATGGTATTCGCTCAGCGTCAATCGCGCGTCGGTGCGATTTATAATGCGGTGGCTTCGTAACAAACGCCGCTGAATTTTCGACGAAAGCCTGCCTCCCGAGAATGGTCCTTTTGCCAATTCGCTCCCGCCGTCCGTCGCGTCGTTTTCGCGAGTGAATAATGAAAGACACTTAAGTAGACGCTTAATGTCTGCTCGTTTCGCACAATAGAGAGAGCGATCTTCGATTTTCTTGCCGGCGGAACATCTTGATAATTACAGAAGCTATTAACACAAAAGTATTTAAAGTAAGGATTTTAAATTCCAGATAGTTCAGTAGCGCAGTTACATTTTTAAAGTAAATAAGAGTGTTCATTCTGTATTATTTTAAACGTTCAACTTTTCTTTCGTAAGGTATTATATAATATTAATATACAAAAAATTCTTTAATTAAAGAATTCTACGTCCTTGTATATTAATCCTCTGGAGTCAATGTGAGTTTATTGTAAACTCGCTATACGTAATTAGATTTCGCTTGTTTTTTGCAATGCAAAGTATGAAGAAAAACTGTCTAATGTCCAGTTTCAACCAATGCAGATTAACTTTAATCTCGGTTTAACTTACTGTTAATATTTTTCTAATTTTTAGAATTAGAAAAAGATGAAGAGCAAATTGAACCGAGATTAAAGTTAATCTGCATTGATGGAAATGAGCATAAATCGAGAAGGTAATAAGATTTTATAATTAATAGTTTACGATATTACTAATATCGAACGTTTCGGAACTCACAGCGATTCATAAAGATGTTTCGATGTCAACGCATAATCTTATGGTCAAAGCGACATGGTATTGTGCTGGTATGACAATTTGTTTGAAGAGAAACGATCCTCCTGTTTTTGTGTAAAATGTATGAAAACAGGAGCATCATTACTTGCTCGTCTGATTCTGTTGAGCGCAACTGTTACCATGTAATAAATTATAAATCTTTTTGTAAAAAAAAGTGAAAAATTCAGTGTCAAACGTCATTTCAATTTTCTTTACGCTATACATCTGCGCGGATTATTCTTATTGAAATAAACTTAGTATACACTCTTGATTTCTTAAAATTAATTAGTGTCTTTCACAATATTAATCTTCACAAGACTGAGGTTTACTTGCATTCTGTACTTCGAACAGGATGCTTTCGAACTTATGCAATTTGTTGTAGTTAAATGGGTTTCACAGACCCAGTGTCGGTAATTGTGTTATAGATTTTAGCGTCAGAGAGCTTCGGAGGGTTGAAGTAACTCGTCAAGTCTCATATTGCGAAAATGAAATAAAATTTCTAATATCTAGTACGACAAGGTTGAAACGTTGTCGAGGGGGTGACGCATGTACGGAAAGCAAAAGTATATGCACGTTCACCCTCGATGCGGTATCTCTCTCGGGGCATTATCCGCCAAAAACCATATACGTGTTTCACTCCCGTCTCGACGACGTTGTACTGTTAGACGTATGACCGACATGCAGGGCGAACGACTGAAGGGAGAACATTACGCCATGTCATCCATATTCATATTGCCGAAGAGCGGGAAGCTCTATCCCTCTTCCTTTGCTTGACAGCGAGCCAACACCGCGCCGAACCTCCGACGTATTCAACGGAAGAAGATACCGTTAATACGTAGGATCGCGGTGTTCCCTCACTAGCCACAAGGAAGGGTTTTAGAGGGTGCGTTGTGGGGCGCGTGGCGAGGCGAGCGCCCGTCTTCTAGCTGCGGTATTCACGTGTCCGTTAGCCGTACACGTAAATACACTGGGAAAGATACATGGAGTCCGGTGAACCGCGCTCAGCGCGGATATCCCCCTCGGGAGACCGCTAGGTTTACCGCTCGCATCCGCCGCGATCCAACGTCCTCTCACACGGACATCGTTCCTTCCTTTTACAGGCTCCTCCCGGCCCAGGCAGGTCCCGTCCCGTCTCTTCCTAACGCTCTCCAATTTCCGTCGGGCGCGCGCCAGGATTTTGCACGAATCGAAGGGTCCGTTCTCGTCTCTCTGCCTTAAGCCGCTTGTCCGGCACGAAAGAGAGCCTGGACTCCTTCGTCCCATTTTCCCCTCCGGCCACATCCGTCGCCTTTTATCTATTCAGTCGCGGCAACGGATAGGGATCGGGCTGTTCTCTCGGCCCATTACAGATTTGTGTGTGGTCGCTTATACGGTCGGTGTCAGCGAAAACTAACCCGGACTTATAGATAGGTCGGATTATCCGGTGACTTTCAGAATATACAAGAAAAATGATTTTTCGATACAAAAGTACCTTTTCAATTTTCTTTTCTTTTGCCCTCGTTCCGAAATCCCTCCTTAAGGTTGGTTTCACTTCTCCTATTCCTCCTACGTCGGTTAACTATGCCTTTAACCGAACCCTTGTTTTCTTGCCAAAAGTGCGGGATTAGAAAAAGACTCTAAGGAAAGTAAATTAAACTACGGTTCAAGTTAAGCTCGTGCACAACAAGAGCTTCCAAACTTCTCCCAAGTTCTACAACTCGATATCGAGGTTGAAAAGAGAAAAATGAGAAAAATGAGTTTAATTATTTATCGCAATTTTCTCTTTGCAATATAGAGAAAATTCTCTTTGATGAATTCTGTTTTATCGTACATCGCACGAATGATAAAAAACAATGAAAATTTTAATGGCTCATTGATATAAAAAGATATATTGTAACGATAAATAACATTCGCAATGGGGGGGGGGGGGGGGGGGGGGG
>NW_017278185.1:1283850-1352319 GCF_001594065.2 Cyphomyrmex costatus | reverse complement strand
GGGGGGGTGGAAGACGAACAATCAGAAGCCGGTGAAATAAAATATATCCTGCACCCGGAATAAAATGTATCATCGCAATGCTGCAAATGTTATAAATATCGTACAATAACAAATTGTACTTTGATAGATCAAAGCAAAGTTTAGTGATTAGTTACGATCACGATGAGCGTCGAGCAAAGTCCAATATATATCGTGGCATCCATATTTCGTGTAACTTTTTTGACGCGTTGAGCGTGGCGAAAAACTAAAAGTTATTTTTCCGCGGAAAATACATCAGTCCTTTGTATGTGCTGTGCATATAAACAGAGAATTAATTGTATATAGAAACAGAAAAAGAGATTGATCGATATTCTGAAAAGTGGCACGGTCGTACCCGTTCCGTTATTAAAGGCTTGCGATAATTGAATCGGAATGGGCGCTCGCGAGAGATATTCAACTTTCCGATACATAACATAATATCGATGCATAATGCAAAGAAAGAAGTAGAAGACGAGGGAAGACTCTCTGCGGGAAAGTTTCTTTCGTAGAATTCAAAGAGTATACTTGAGATATGTTTCTCAAGTATCCTCGTGTATGAGAGAGAAGGGAGAGAAAGAGTCTCCGTCTTTTCCAATATACTTTTAAATCTGTTATTGCCACTTCTAAAGAAATAGACTTAGGGAACGCCGAGTGTTGCCACCAAAGTATACATTTCTCTCCTCAGTCCGCGCCTTTACTACTTCGCGTCTTTGATTCACTATTGATGGCGTGCACGCGAAGAAATTCCGATCCCCCGTAATGTTTCACGACCTACGTTATACGCGCGCTGTGTGTTTTCATATCAACGCGACTTAAAACTATTTCAACTTTTGATGCTTCTATCACGAAAGCTTGCGAACCCAGTGTGATTGATGTTTACATTCCAGCCGCAGCACTGGAATTTGTTATTTTACTTGTTATAAGTGGTCTTTAAACGACGTTAAATCTTACATCTTCTCCGAACTTTTAATCAGTATTAACGACAAGTTGCGAGAAGATTCCCGTGTTTTTTTTTTCATAGGACAGGGAGGGATTTTTATTTTCCTCTCATCTACAAGATGGGAAATATATTCACCTAGATAGACGGTCCTCTGCTTGTCCCTTAAAGATAATTTGTAGTCTATCGCGAGGAAGAGAGGGCACCGTCCCCCTTGCCTAGTAATTAAAGTAAACCTGGGGAAAAGCTGTGCTTTTCAAGCGCCACGGACGTATCGGTATGCGAATAAATCCTCTACAATGAGACATAAAAACTTTAATGACATGCCGTGACAACTTTTATAACAAATTTTACGATAACCGAACGACTCGCGTCCGATATTTTCCACGGTGGTATATGGATTTCGTTCTCAAACCCGCGGTTTGGCGTGAACGCAACGAGGAGTAGTCGAACGTTTACGGCCGTGTCGATATTCATGACTTCGTCGTTTGGTCGACTAGAGAGGGTGGGAAGAGGGATTGGGTGTTGGTGGTGGTTTGCGGAGGTGGCATTGCCACTCGGTATATTCGAGTTAATAATGCGCGGCCTCCCCGATCGTATCGGGATATGTACAACGCGCCGAACGAGCATATACACGTGTGTCACTCGAAATCATTACCTTGTGTACACCATCCATACTTGGTGTAACCGCCGAATTGCCGGCGTTCTGCCGTATCTCACCAATGGTTGTGCGGAACAGCCGCGGTGAAAATCCGCGCGGGCGGTAATGGCTCGAAATGTGACGCACTTAATTGATTATCGAGTTAAAAGTGCTTTCTAGAATCGAACGTTGAAGAGTATCTCGAAATGAAATTAATAAAACATGCGTTTTTCAAAAATAATATATGAACCGATTCGCTGATGGTCGAAATGAGACGTTAAAAGAGGAAGTACGCTTTTAAAATGTAGCTATTTTTCTATATTTATAAACGAACAAATAGTTATAATTAGAAAAGGAAATTTTGATTTCAATGCTTAAATAAAACCATGAATTATGAGATACCATGAATTATGAGAGAAGCGATAGTTAAATTGCAGATATATATATTTCTATCAATATTTTCCCTCTAAATGAAAATACGTCACTCATTGTCGGTAGTCAATCTTTTTTGTATTTTTTTTTCATATATTTCAACAAATTTACGAAATATTAATTTAAACACGCGCGCGCGTGTATATTTATACTATATCTATTTAAAATAACTTTGATTCAATTGAGATATCTATAGTATAAATTTTCAAAAATACATAGACAACAAATTCAAAATCAGATAATTAGAATATTCTAAAAAATCTTTAAGGTATTTATAGTTCAAATCATCTCAAGTACAAATCATAGAGCCTTATTAGCACTCTAAAACATTACTTAAGTTTTAAAATAAGAATGGATTATAAATACCCAAGATATTTTTTTACAATACCTTTAAGCCACATTAACTGTGAAAGAAAAAAATAGTTGCAGTTATCATAATTTGACTATAACTTATAGTTAAATTCTTTTTACTGCTAATAACTGTATGTGCGTGTATATTTTTTAAGAACTATAAAAGTTTTAAATACAATTATTATTAGTAACATAATATAACAGTAATAACTATAAAGATAAAGCTTTTCTCGCCGTGTATTTTAACTACACATTTAACTATAAAGCCAAGACTTAATGTAACCATCATGAATGCTATCTCAGTAACAGGATCGCAAGGATTTAGTCAAATTTGACTCACTTTGTAAGTCATGTCCCGACTGTACCTAGAACTTGTATGCCGCGGTTATCTTCTAGCTCGAGACAGCGTGATAGCAGTTTAAAGAACGAGTTCGTGCGATTACGCGTATACGATAACAATTTTCACGCGATCTTCGTACGATTAAGGTGAGACATTAATCCTTGAAGATTTATCGCGATCACAAAATAGAGAAATGATAATACACTTGCGCGCGAAAAATACATGTAATTTTTACAATTACAAACATTCACAATGTTAAACTGTGCGTGTCTATAAATGCTTTATTTACTATTCCGAGAAAAACACGTCAATCTTTCGCCTCTTATTCCAAGTGGAATAATCGAGCAATTTAAACTTCGAGATTAATTAAACGTCTCAGTGAATTAAATATTGCAAATGTAACTGCATTTTCACAATTTATGCTTCGTATTGTATTATATTATTTATATATAATTAGGAAGTAAATCGTTACTTGTAATTACTGTTATAATTATTTTTTCCAGTTAATATAACTTAATCTCATTCCTTTTTATAATTGTAATTTAATTTAGTTACATTTTTTATGATTAGTAAGTAATTTGATATCTAATTACTTTTATAATTATTTTATATCAAAATTATTCGTCAACATATGTGAGGTAAACAAAATGAAAAATAAAATGTTCAGTAAACAATGATTATTTCTTGTGATTAGAATATGTATGATTAATTCTTGACAAAATTATCACACTCTGCAAATGCCTGTATTAAGAATTACCATACGCTTCGATCCTTTCAATACGTAAAGACGTCTTAATATTGATTTCATCATTTTAATTCCAAGTATATATATTAATTTGTTATAAATAATATAATCGAATGTAATAGAATAAATGAAATTTAAAATATTAGAAGTATATAAATGAAATGGATAAATCCTTGCGTTTAAAATAGCAATGCAAAAAATTAGAAAAAATTGACAGAAAAATAACAGAAAAGTAAGGAATTCCATCTTGAGAGAAAAGAATTGTGTAATTGTAGTTACTTTTATAAAGTAACTTTCCCAATCCTGATTCTGGTATATCGGATATATCAGTTTAGGTTTTTCAAGTATAAATTTTAAAATTTTAGATCTTCGTCTCGTGATTTTAGACAGGCAAACGACAGACGTAAAATAAGTCATTATAAAGAATAAAATTATGGTAAGCATGAAGCATTCATAAAAAGTGATACAGGTTTATGATTTTCATTACCTATAATTAATATAAATCTATTGATAAATTACGTGTTAAATGTAAGATGCGCCATCATTAAGAGCTAAAAGAGAGAATCTTTCTCTGCATTCCGATTCTGTTGAAAATTAGACCACTTCGTGGTCATGAGGACGTTTTGCACGATTCTGCCGATCCACGACGTTTAGCGTAAATGCAAGAGGCTCCACACGATTCGACTTATTCAAAATGGCTCTTTAAACGCGCTTATTTCCGTACTATATCCTCGCACCAAGAGAAGGCAAAAGCCATCGCGGCTGCTTAGCACGTGCGAGACGTAATATCCCGTCCCGCGCTGAGCATACGAATCGTCTTCGCTATTACGGAAGGAAGCAAGGAGTCTTGATCCTCGCGAGGCCCTTTGGCACGTGCGTAACCGAAGGAATGGTGCCGTGACGTACGACGAAAGCTGGAAGGAAGGATGGTACGAGCGAGGCATCGTGTACTTTCGGAATTCAAGCCGCGCCGCTCATTTTATGAAATATTCGATATATCCCGAAGGCCGAGTGAAATTTCTGACGGAGCACAGTATATCCTCTCGAAGAATCCGCCGGCGCGGCGCGGCGTCGCTTATCGACTCGGTGTTGGAAAATATGTCCGTCACGAAGACGTGTAACGTGTCCGAGATTTAAAACGCGGCTTTAGAGAACTCTCGTTAAACGCGAGAGTGTGTGTATCTCATGAACGAAGATTTGCATCATAATCGATCCTTAACCTGGCGTAAAATAGTACAGCATCCCGTAATAATGGATTTATCTAGCTATTTCTCGCCCATAGAGTACACCATGAATTATTCAGATTGCCATAGACTCTATCGCAAAGTTCCTAGAGATATGCTCCTGGAGAATGGGGAAAGTGCCGGAATAAAAGAGAAAGGATCGCGATCGTACAACGCGGAAGAAGGAGACTGAGAAAATCGCGTTGCCGAGGATCTAAAAGAGACCTTGTTTGTTCCGCAGAGTAGATTGAATCATCGCGCGCGGAACTTCTGAAAGCGACGCTACACTCTTCCCCCATCGGCTTTAATAGTAAGGACGCCTCTCTCTCTCTCTTTCGTGATGCGGTATATGCACTAAACTAGTAAATATTTATCAAGATTAGGAGAGAAGGGGAGCTTTTTGTATTCGTCTGCAAGTCGAATACAAAAAGCCATACCTTTCCAGGTTCTAACAAACACAAACCGCCTCACCCCGACTTCCGCGACTCCCTATTCTCCCTCGACACCCTGTATGTCCGTGCTTTACTATTCTACCTCCCCTATTTTTACTTCCCTCGTGCGCTTGCGGGTAGATCATTTACAACGTCGGTTGCGGGAAGTTGAAGCAGAAGGCGAAAACTTTAACCTCGGACAGGATCTCACCCTCTGCTTTTCATCCAACACAGGGACAACAAGAGTGTAGATGTCGTAAAAATCTCTCGTAGAAACAGAGAGGAAAAGAGAAAGAGAGAGAGAATCAACGGCAATCTATGGACTGCATTGAGAAGGAAGAAGACTTCTCCGCGACAACCAGAGAATAGCGTCTCTCGTGTCGAGAGAAGCAACAAGGGATTTATTCCAGATAAATAAACAGCAGCGCGAACAAAGATTTTCAAGTGGTGAAGCGAGATTTAACTTCACTCTTCCTCTCTTTTTCTCATATACTCGAATGATAAAACAGAGGTAACAGTTTGATGTGATCCATTCGCTATACAGCGAATTGAAAATTCAAAGACCGTTTTTCAGTCCTACACCTAAATTGTCGTGGTTCCATCCAAAAAGGACGTTTACATTACGCGCGTTTCGCATTACGAGTTGCTGGTGAGCCCATCAGTACAGCCCGTCGTAATAACCGCGATACGTTTCGCAGGAACGTTATAAGGATTCAGCGGTCGAATACGCGACTTCACCGAGACGGTCGGCGAGACTTGACGAATAGCCTGGCTCGACCGCGCGGGTAATCCACTCGCCGGAAGATCCAAGATCTCATCCATTTTAAGCAACTTCGTCCTACTTCCACCTAGAGACCAGCGTATGACCTTTCCAACCGGTTCGAGTCCTTCGCCTACGGATAGATATCTCGTGGAATATATCCGTCGTCCCTCGCTCGTTCACTTCCATCTCCTGCATAGCTCGCTCATTCCTCATCCTCTCATAGCCGTTAGGTCCTGGGAATCCTACGAGATCCCAACCGGCCTCCTGTGTATAGACCTTTGTCTTGCGGTTGCTGACCGCACGGACGACAGCCACGTAGAATTCGAAGCAAACCATGCGACACGAGGGGAATCGCTAACGACAACATGTATTCAATCTAAGGGGGTAGGATTAACAGCGATTACCGACTCGGTCGAAAATAATATTTCTTTCCCTTATGCTGACATAATCAATTGGAATTAAGTTTTCCCAAGAAAGAAGAAAACCATTTTTCTCAACTTGACAGAAAAATCAACTAACATCGACAGAAAGGAATATGTCTTTGTAACAATTTTCGTGATATTTTCTTTAAATCGTCTTTTTTTGAATAGTGAAACGTTTGGATGATTTTTTATTAAGCTAAATTAGTTTACATTTGATAATTGATAGAATAACATTTATGTAACTCATTCATGCTAATAATTTTTGAATTGTCATTTTTAAAAAGTAACGAAACGGTATATCACTTACAATTTAATAATAATAAATTTAAATAATCGTAAAAACTGATAAAAGGCACATGAAATGCTTCAATGCTCACGCATAGCTTATCTTCGGTTACATGTGCCATTTATCTCTTTTTACGATTACTTATTTACTGTCAGAGGAGGTAAATATCAGTAGTTTCCGCCCATTTTTATAAATATTTTTGAACGAGCTCATCATTTTGTTTTATCCAAATTGTCTTTATTACAAATGCACGTAATAAAAATGAACGTATCATTTCTCGCTTCTGACGTCATGATTCAATACAGCTGCGGACTACTCAGGAGTCTTAATTTCAGTAATTATAAAAATATGTGTACATTGGTTATTTTATTTTGTGAAATGACATAAATCAAGATCTTCGTACACACAAACAATAATTTAATTAAATCATTTACAAATGCGCAATTACAATGAAGTTAGATGGATTGGAGCTAATAATAAGATAGATATATAATAATATAATGGAGTAATGTGATCGATAAACGAGAGGGTATAATTTTATCATTTCAGAGATAAACGCAATTTATCGTTCCATCATCCAAAGCAAGATGATCGCGTCTAATATTGTGCGACATCAATTTCATATTTCACATTTTATAAATATCCCTTTCGTGTCAAATGTAGAATTATCGTGGCAAAGGAAGCGCCGTCGTGCCACCTAACCGGAAATACGAAGTCCAGCGTATGAAGGTCGAAACATATCCGAACGATAAGAGAAGGTTTAACGTTAAGTGGACTCTTTGTCAACCCCACCTACTGCTAATATTCAATTTAAATTCTGCCCACGATACACGTAAAACCGGCGAGTCTGCGTTTCGCGTTGTACTCGCTGCAGGTAGGTCTCGACCCGAATTATATCGGTGGACCTCACGTTTAATTTAAAAAAGAAAAAAATATACAGACCTTAATTCTTGCCGGGCTGTGCTTAAGCAGAATATTTAAAAAAAGAAAGAAATCAGAAATAGAAAAAAAGAGAGGCGTAAAAGAGCTTTCGATTATTACTAAAAAGAACGAAAATGATTTTCAATTCTGCAAAGATTAAGATTGCTTTCTACCAGATTGTAGTCCCTCGAAGGCACCCTATAAATGTACGTGTAGCAATGTAATAAGGTAAATCGAATATCCGCCGCGAAGAATCGACACCGAGACATGCAAGATGCATTTCGCTTATACGAGGAATATTGCATTATGCGGAACGTACCGCGTTACAGCATTTTTCGGTCGAGTAGAATTCAGGAAGGGAGAAGATGAATTTATGCGATCGATAGAAGTATCTCGACCGCGCTCTACTTCGGATTCAGGTTGTGCTTCTCAGCCGCCTTATGATTTTATTGAATCGGATAATACGTATCACGTTCGAAGCGATATGTCAATGAATATTTTCCCCATGAATACCCCATATTGGCAGCAGATTAATAAAATTATGTAGATACGATCGCGCGCAGTTATATATACATATAATAGATAAAAAAAAAAAAATGAGACGTGTCGAAATTGTGCGGGTGTACAATATGTTGTTCGTGTTTTCGAAAATAACTCTTAATTGCAATACGATAACAATACTCGTTGAGAAAGAATTACGTTTATGTATATAAATAATTTCCGATGGGCGTTATACACATTGGCAAAGAAGCATGTTACGTTTTATGGTATAATGTTGTTTTCGCGTGCGAAACCCCGCGAGGTATAGATATCGAGTGCGAGCTCGCGTGGTGTGAAACGAGAGATAAATCGCCTGAAGCAGCAGAAATGGTCAAAAATGAAAAAAAAAGAAGCGTTAGGTAGCGGCGGTGCGAATAGAATATCTACGAGAAAGTCCATAAAATTCTCAGGTTTATAATTCGGTTTGATAAGAATGATTTATTCTGTCAGCATCTGGATCCGTTTATTCCAAGCGAGTGTTGTTTTACGTTGATTTTGACACGTTTCCGATATTAATACAAGTTATCTTGCTCTGTTAGCATTGGCATTAAATATTACCAGAGCAGCGTCTGAGTTGGATTTACGAAAATACATGTATCCCGACAATAATGGGGGGGGGGGCAGGTGAGACGGGGTGGTGTAGCTGTAGCGAATAATAATTGGTTACGGTAATGCCGGCGTAAATTGATAAATTGAAGTAATTCCAATGGCAGCTAGCGAGAGCCTTTGCACGTTACTGTGCGCTATAGCTGTGCGCCAGCCAACCAACGGTACGAAATGCATCTAATTGGTGATCCCGAAGGCGCGCGAGCAAGCTCGTAAAGTTAGAACAGGAGCAGGACGTTATTCGCAAAGTCGTGCTCGCTGTTCTTGGCAGATAGCCTAATTTATCATTGTTACTGTCTCGTCTTGCTCCTACAATGAGTCGCATGTGAGAGCGCGCTCCCGCATTTTCTTTCTCCCCCTGGATCCATTACCACCATATCCGATCGTTGGGAATCCATCAAGAAGATATCAACAAAACATGATTATTAACAGGACCGTAAACGCAATCGTCGTAACGATGAGAGGCGAAAGTACGTTCGCTTCTTTCTGATATCCCTCTATAATACGTCTATGTCGCAGAATTCCTTTTTTATCTCGTATATAACTTTTGCAGAACGTATAAAATAAGTTTCATAATATTGCTATTGTACTCGTTGAGAATATTACATTTTTATACGCTGCAGTAAGTACTTTCGTAATTTCAGTTTAATTGTGCATTCATAAAATGGAATTTAAATGCCTATGCTCTCTTAGGGTTGGTATATTGTTTCGTGTAATTTTTGATGATTCTTTCTCAAAGTATTACTACTTTTTCTCCCTCTCACTTTTTCTTTGTCTCTCATTTTCTATTAGTATACCTACTTTCCGTGGCTCTGTGTTGCTCATCTAATTTTCCCGCATTTATACATGCCTCTAACTGCAAATTCGCTTTTGTTACACGAACGATTCGTTAAAACGGATATAATCCCCTGTGTGAGTTCGTACATACCGAAGTTTCTAAACATTCGGAATATTCAGCAAGTCGCGGCCGGTTTGATTTACGTCTCTAATCTAGTTTTTTTTTTTCCTATCTAAACTTAAGAAATTTAAATGGAATACTTGTACTCTGCAGGCTGCATTCTTCAGATTGAGTTATTTAAAAGAAGAAAGTAATGGCATGCGAATCCTACAATGCGAATATTTTTGTCAATGACTACGTTTTAAGACGGTACATAATAAGAGCGCCTCGCTTCGCTTGCTGTTATTGTCGCCGTTCCTGGAGCCGAAAAGAATGGCGCGAGTCTGCGATTCTAGCGTTAAACGCCCGGAAGGAATCGGCCGTCCCTCTCGCCCGCCCGGTCTCTCTCTTTTCACCGCAGTGTTGAATAAAAGAGAAGTGATAGAGGGGCCGCAGGGTGAGGTAGGTGCGCGAGGAATGCAGAAGCGGGACGGCTCTTATCGAGCTTCCTTCTGTTTTTACCTCCCGCGGATTTTTGTATCTTTATTTTAGATTGCTACCGGGGCACACCGACGAAGCTGGGCGCAGCCGCTTTCCCGTCTTTCGCGCGAAGGGATGAACGGAAGAAAACCTGTAGAGAGGGAAGTATAGTGGCGAGGGTCGGCGAAAGAGGTGTAGCGTCCGGCTGGGTTGTACCTTGGAACCGCCCGCGCCGGTGGACGTGAGAAAAGAGAACTGGCAAGAAGGAACAAGAACCCGCCGGCGAAAGAGAGAAAGCGGGCTGGTATAGGAGAACGACTCTCTCTCAGAGAAAGAATGAAGTTTTTTAGTTCGTCCCGGGGGAATCGCGAGGTAATAACCTTCTTCCGCGAGACGGTTATGTTCTATAAGAAAGAAAAAATAGAGAAAGAGAGAGAGAGAGAGAGAGAAAGTTGCACCCTATCATTTTTCCTTCTCAAAATAGGTACGCGCGATTAGCTCTCCCGTTCGATTATCCACTTCGTGATGTTCCTTTCGTTTTTCCCCTTTCGCCTTTCTCCTTATCTACCGCCTACATATTTGTCATCGAGTCTCGGTCTCCTACGCTCTTACTCCTTTTGTCTTAAATGTCATTCTCGCGTACGTACGGAGCGATTAAATGCATTCTGTCACGCGACCTTTCCTTTGCTGTCTCGCGGTTCTCGCCAATAACAGAAAACCGACGGTCTTTTCTGCGCGAGCGGCACAGCGATATGCCGTATTGTTCGAAAGAACGTTCCATTGTGCAGTAGTCTTTTCGTGGCATGAACTATAAATCGAGAGAAAAGCGCCGCCTGTTTGATCGCAGGTGAAAGATAAATGGCGCGTGTACATCTTCGTTCGTTAATTGACGCTTTAAAGGTGCAATAATACATACGATGCAATTTGACGTATCTCTCCATAAGCTGGCCACGTGGATGGAACAGCCGCTTCAAACTTTTAATTTTAATGCACCCAGTCTGCGTAATAAAGATGTTACAACCAGTAACAAAACAAATTTGTGAAGTCAGTAAATATTTAAAGTCTCTTTCACTAACCTTCGGTTGAAGTTAATCGATGATTGAAGGGCCAATAACAGTTCAATGAATCAGAATTCTCTCTCTCTCTCTCTCTCTCTCTCTCTCTCTCTCTCTCTCTCTCTCTCTCTCTCTTCCTCTTCCTCTTCCAACAATAAAACATACAAATTGTATTCAGTTCTCATATTGGCAATCGTTATAATTGAGTTAACCATCGATTAGCGTTAATCGAAATTGGTGAAAGAAATCCTTATTTCTACCAATGTAAATTAACTTTCGATTTCAACTTTCTTTTTATCTTCTTCTAATCCCCAAAAATTAGGAAAGATAAAGAATAAATCAACCCGAGATTGAAATTAATGTACATTGGTGGAAATGGGTCTTCATCGCGAAGTCAGTGCACGAGACGAGCTCGGCGAGTTGTTTCGTTAGAAACTTTCAAAAAATTAAAACTGCAACACACTCGGACCGAAGCACGAACGTGTCCGCCTCGGCCGCGAGTCATCAACCAAACCTCGAGTACAGCCGCTGAGTTAAGCCTTGTGCCCACAATGCTAGGAAGAAGCAAGGCCGAAATCTCGGACGGAGAAAGAGATTGATAAAATTGCACTGAACAATTCGGTCGTTTGATCAATATGACTGTTCAAATTATCTTGGAGCGATTTCCTAGTATTGTAGACACAAGGCGATAGACAAAACAACGAAGCGACAATCAAACATCGCTAATACCGAGGAGACGAGTAATATCTCTCGATACCTTGTTTCGATGCCGATAATACTCGGCTCGGGGTATTACTGGCGGCGGCACGACAAAGAGGCCATCGCGGCTCGTACAATGGACGCGCTAAGTGACGATGACGGGTGGGCGCATCCCGGCGGGATGGCATGGAAGCGAGCAACGGAACGCCGGTATTGATACCGGTATTTCTCGCGTAGCTCAAGCTCGACCGACAGAATTCAGAGATTCCATTTGGCATTCTCCAGAGACAACGGGACCGGCTGCTGTAGGACGGTCGGGCCATTTCTCTCTCCTCTCCATCCTCCTCTCATTCCCTCTCCGTCTAATAGTCGCGCGTATACACACGCACGACACCCACACATTACACCTGGGTCTCTATCCGTCCCCGTTGGATGCGTACTTACGTGTGTACGAACTCATGTTCTACGAACATCACCGTCTCTCTAATGGCAGCTCTCGTCCGTCCTTGTGGAGTCTGTGTGTGTATATAGATATAGGCCGTCGACCGCGTTATAGCCGTGGGCGCGACAATGGCCGACAGATTCCTACAGATCGGATGAGGCCACACGACGATGATGTGCCAGTCGGCAACGACTTCCTTAAGCGTTGTCACCGGACTATAGACCTCCTTTCAATGTCTTCCGCTCGTCCATTCGCAAAACGACGTCACTGTGCCTCCTGTACGCATCCTACATGCTTCTATGTATAATACGACGCCTTGTATCTCTGCGGCCACCGCAGTCCGGCGACTAGGCCAGAACTCGCGTGTATGTTCTCCAGTCAGAAACAACGGTCCGGGCATATTACTATCATTAATCATACCTTCGTATTGAGTGGAACACCGATGAGAGTTTGAGAGAGAGAGAGAGAGAGAGAGAGAGAGGACGAGTAAGTACCAATCTACTCGCACCCTCTCGACAAGCTCCCGGGTCAGGTTATCACATTAATTATTCTAACGCTTCTTTCCCCCTTTCCTTCATTACTGGATATTACAGGACGTCATTGTGTTTTTACACGAAAGCGGGAAATGATGGCGGGTCCTTATTGCGAAGACGATGTCGGCGCAATATTATGGTTGTACTACGTGTTCGCATCGGATCCGACGGCGGAACCGCGCGTACGTTGAACTCTTGCGAAATAAAAATAGCGAATATAGTGCGACAGTGTGTACGTTTGAATTTCACCCAGGAAAATATTGACAGATTCGCATCACATTGATATACGTGATGATGATGAATCAATAAATAAGATAACTTTTGGTAGAGCAATCTGGCTGAAGGACTGTTGATTTTACAATTTACTTTCGGTGGACGATCTATCGTCGATTTTGTATAGGAAATTCAAACACAACACACACACTAATGGACAAGCGAGTATGTTTTATTAAAAAATAAAGAATACAAATAATGTTATATTTACTAAGTTAGCATGTTATAATAGTCAAAATAATATTTTTTTATTATTATATTTTCAACAAATCGACATATTATTTACTTATTGTTACTCTTATACATAAATATAGATATGTAATTTTAATTTCATCGATACTTCGAGTCATATTCGAAAGTAAAGTGTTATTTAGTTTCAATTTTAATTTTAGAGTAAAAGCGTGAATATTTCAAAAAAATATTTTTTATTTTTTATAACACTTTACGTCTCTACTATTGAACAATATTTTATTGTCTCTGTCCATTTTCTATTTCATGTAAAAAATTTAAAATATAAAATGTTTCAAATATTTGTATGTTTCTAAGGAATAAACTTCTATAGATATTCGATACTTTCCAAGTTTCAATTGCTTCAAGCATTCAACTTTCAAGATTTTTAAAGAACTCGTTTCAAATAATATTAGGATTTAATTTTATGTTTAAACAATTTAAATGTTTTCGTTGTTAAAAATGTACTCAAGTATTCATTATACAGCGTCCTGGAACGTTCTTAAGATGTAAGACATGTCTCTTGGAGATCTGTGCTGTGTGGGATAAGCTAGACTAATTTAATTAATATGTGCAATTATGTGTACGAATTTAGATTCCACCTATTTGTCCATTACGACAATATTCGTCAATGATATATTCGAGTCGACCCACGATTCTTTGGACACGAGAACCGGTCACGTATGGCTTGACCTGGCAAGATGCCGAAATTATGAAATCAGCAGAACGTGCGGGGGCTTCCCGGCTAGAGGGCGGAGATGCAGGGGAGAGCAGGATGGAACGAACACGAGGAAGAGGAATGCGCAAAGGGGTTAGACCGAAGAAGGTAAAGCAGTGACAGAGAGGTAGACCTGGAGCACGGGGGAAAGACGTATTAACCGGGCTCCCGAGAGTGCCGTAACCCCTCCTACACGTCACCGCGTCGCGAAGCGCGTGTATGTACACAGACCGAGCGTTATGGTGTCTCCGGGGCAGACCGCATCTTATCAAGAAATATGGAACAACCGCGCGGAAATTGGAACGACCACGGTCGAGCTGCTTGCTCAAAAGAGAGAGAGAGAGAGAGAGAGAGAGAGAGAGAGAGATGCATAATTATTTCTATTCAATTACGATATCTCCCTGGAAACGCCATTGGCGCAAATTGGACGTAGTTTTCGTCGCGGTACAATGATTATTCAACGCCCGGTTTCTTCATTTCGGTCGATGAAATTGTGTTTAAAAAAAAAACATTCTGTTTTTAAATCATTTTTTAAATCTTAGTATTGAAGAAATTGTGAGAAACAGTAAAATCTGTTCTTTTCTTTTCTCCAAAGAGAGGTATATAATAGAAGAACGAATCGCTGACTAACCATGATCGAACGCGCAATCAGGTACACCCGAGTTGCAAGTGTAAATAAAGGGATTGTGGATGTGAATGCAGAGAAGCCAAGGATAATTAACGAAAGCCGAGTCCATCGCTGCCAAGTATTCTACGGGCGTACAGAAAGTGTTATCCTCGGTAGAGTGTCAACTCTTCCTCCTCCCCCTCCCTCGTCACCGCTGTAGATAATTAACGATCTTGTGGCGTATAGTGTTTCTTCGCGGCAACTCTATCGCGGTCGAAACTTGGCCTTTGATCGACTAAGACTTTGCGACAATGCGGCGAGAGCAGGCGCGGTTTTTCCGCGTGGGGCAACACCCAGCAGACACATCGATCTCTTTGTTCCCGGAATCACAGTAGAGGAGAAATGGGGAAAGACCGCATCGTGTGCCGCGTTCCACGGGTATCTCCTGCTCTATATTCAGAGCGAACAAGTTTCGCTGGTAGCCTCCTTCAGAAAATGAAATCGAGCGCTCTTCTCGCGCCCAGGATTGTTCCGTCCCGGATTGAACGGACGCCCTGAAATGCTTGCAATCATCATTTGTCTTCGTGGCCACCGATACAAGCGTCGTCCCGTACCATCCTCGCCCCCCTTCTTTTCCTGCACCTCCCGCAGATCGTGTTCTTCCCTCGCTTGTGATCTCGCTGTCTCTTGACTTTTCTACCTCGGCTTCCTACTCCGGCACGAGCCTCGTTCCGTTTCCTTCTGGCCTTTCGGCGAACGTGCGCTGAATTGTCCGGTTTCGTCTACGCGACCGTACCGCGGGGGAAGACGAGGAAAATCTTGGAGCAGATCGCGAGAACAAACGGGGCAGGGCACGAGAACTCGGAATGTACGTGACTCGTAGCGTACGCTTCGAAAGTAGGAGATAAACAAGAGCGGGGTAAGGAACTAGTTTTAAGGATTGGCTCGGTCACGTAACACGTTTTGCCCGTGTGACATCGATCGTCTTTGCCTGTTCTTTGCCTCGGAATCAGTGCGTTCTCTCATATATCCTCCGCGAAAATAAGAAACACACCGGAATTCGAGTGAATTCCCATTCGTAGGATCTCGTACGTTTCTTCAGCTTTAATCTAAGATTCTAGGCTTTTTCCGTAACGGCGTAATCATTAGCAAATTTCTTTCGTTCATCAATAAGATGAAAAAATATATACGTGCGTTACTTAATCTTCTAACGACAAGAGTTCGAGATTGAATATTACTCACGCGAATTTGTCAGTTAAAGAGTTTGTTGTTTTAAACGGAGGAAAACATTTTACGGACTATTCTATTTACTCCTTTGATTTATCTTGTACGTATATTAAATGAAAAAGATCGAATCCGACCTTACCTTACTTGATACGTTCTGAAAATCCACCTTGTCGTTAACTTTAATCTGTTATAATTAAAACTCTCTAAGCATTTTTCTCTCGAGCATTATTTGCCTGTGTATTCGATATTTCGATGGATTAAAATGGTATATCGTCGAATTAATCCATCAATCGTTACCTTAAAACGCACGCGGGGAAATAACTCGGCGAAAAAGAATGCAACGACCGCTACGAAATAGACGGCGATTTTCCACGTCCGACGTGGAAATGGAAGGAAGAGAAGACCGGACGCAGATTCAACAGATATACGAGGAACGAATCGTGAATAGCCGGCAATCCAAACCACTCTAGGGAAAAATAGTTGAACTGTAAAAGAAAGGGACAAGAGAAAGAAAGAGAAATAAAAAGCAAGACACACACTGACTTTTCTCATGGGAAATAACATATTTATATATAGATGGCCAATGGTGATGGTGGTGGTTGTGATTACAACAAGCAGACTCGCGACACAAAATGTGAGAGAGACTTTAAACAAATTATTGCGCTTGTTTGTATATGTTTGCAGTGCACTCATATAATTAAGTGTTTAACGCGCAAAAAATTGTTTATATTAATATCCGTTATGTTAATTTGCAATCTTCATAATTATCTTCTGCAAATAATCACGATTAATAATCCTAATTGTCTGCGTAGTTTGACGCAAAACGAAAGGCGGAGAAAACGAATTATACGCGCGCATTATAAACGTCGCTATCATATAAATTGCCCCGCGTGTGCTTATTACTTCGTAACTAGTGAAATGGCGCTGTAACAGTGAATGATATACTCGTAAAGAGTATAACGCTCGAGGTAGGAAAATGGAGCTCGTTAGATTGTATCTTCGTCGGGATCAATATACGCCGACTTATAAGCTGGCTTTCGACAAAGAATAATACCCCTGCGATTCTTCAGTTTTATCGAACTTCACTGCTTACGTCGCCGCGTCGCGCTTACACGCCCACACGCGTTATTATTTACGTCGTCGGGTTACGCTTATGTCGTTCCGACCTCTCACTGCCGTGCTACAACTTTGTCTCGCAGCGAAACTTATCGATCTTAAGAGCTCTTAGCGCCGCATTAAGATTACATAACGCTACGCCACAAATTAATTATATATGATAATTATGCGATGTGTATAATTATTGAAATTTACGGTAACCGTAATTATTAATCACGATAATAACGAATGAGATAATATTTAGCTTCGTTTACGTTGGAGAATTTTTATGACACGCGAAATGGAATTACGATTGATTTCTTGCGAGTGATTTCTGATTCCGACGACGTTCTCGAAATGCGAAAATTTCATTTTTTTTTTTTTTGCTATTGATTCGTACAGTCAGGGATGTAGGGCGTCCATTGTAAACCATAAAATCGCAAAAGAGAGGTGGTATGGTCCGATACGTCAAAGCGAGAGTATTACAAAAACTTGTTACATAAAAACTAGAAAATATACTATTGTTGTTGCAATTTTTTGTTGTATACAAAAATATATTTACACACAATATATTAGAGATAAAAGTATACTAATTTTTATTTAAAAAAACACATTTTTTTATTGTACCTAATATATTTCCACTATAAATTGTGTGATTTCACATATTTATATATAATTTAATTCACTTTTTACTTTTTTTCTAATTAGAAGATATAATAAATAAATAAAAAAGGCAGATTAAAGCTAAACTTACATTGATAGAAATGAATAGAAGCAAACGAGTGAAAATAAAGACAATCGAATGAACTTGTTTCGATGATCGTACAAATGGGACCTAATTTACATCGATATAACTCTCTTCTTCTTTCGTACCTCAAAGAAAAAGTACACTTCGCATTCGTTCCACGTTTATTCATAAATATTAATTTCTGATTGTTCTCGTTCTTGTCACTTTTACGCGCCCGATGACAATCGATTCGTAGCGTTATAGCGCGTTATACGTTATCTTTCTGCAATAACAATTTCCGCAGCAGTAGTCGCCACTTTCCGTAGACGTGCTAAGTCTGATTGCAAGCGCCGTTGCAGTACGGTATTAAAGCGGAGAGAGATATGCAATATCTAAAGCCCTAGGTGGGCGATATATATGATCGTGGGACGTACCATTAATGGATGCTTATCTCGTCGCACGCTGCTGGACGCGAGACCGCCGTTTGTTCGGTCCCACGGCTAGTAATCGATTGGTTCCTTTTGTTACTTCGCAAGGCCAACGATCGAACTGCCGGACATTCGAATGATAGATAAGCGAAAGCGACTTCCTCATTCACAAATGTCGGTACGCAGACTGACGTTCACCGTAAACGTAATAAAAATAGCCGGTGCATTTCTGAAGTTGTTACTATCGATTTAGAAAGAGGGAGGTAGCTTAAATTATATCCACGCGCACTCCCTCTCTTTCTTTCTTTCTAAAAAGGATCGAGTTGAAAGGAGATATGATGCTGATGAGCTCGATTCTTTCTAAAGGAGCACAGATACGCTAAGATCAGATGCTAGAATCAAAGAGAAATGCGCAGCTATGATATCTGTACAATAATCACAACGACTTTCGTGCCATGGAAATAAACCGGACGCGAGGGAGAGACTGATTAAACACATGCGATTAATTGGCCTCATCAGGATCGTTTTATTGCGGTACATATCGCATACATTATACAGGACGATTTTATCAAGCGATACGTACAAAGTGTGACACGTATCGATTAACTTTTGCGTGTTTAAAAACGGAAGTATATTCAATGTTGAATGCGATGTTTATGAGTGAGCGAGCCGTGTTTTATCTAATGAATCGTTTATCGCTACCCCGAAAGGGCTTTATGTAATGTATTATATTTTCGCGCTTCAAGTACAGCATAGTATTAGCAAATGGATGTACGAACATAATTAGCCGTATGAATTCGCTGAATAGCTTCGATGTAATATTTACATACAAACGTAATAGTTTTAACCTAATAACATTTCTCTCACGTGATCCTATTGATGTGACGCATTGAACCGTTCGTCGTTTATCCTACGCAATCGTGGAAAATACAGGCGCGTAAATCAAGAAAATTCTTTTCTTCTTATTATATAACGCAGATCGGACAAAAAGGGAAGCGCGAGAAATGAGAGGCGAAAGAAAAAAGTTTTTGAACGAAAAGGGTCACGTACCGCGCGTTAGGGAAACCGATCGCCTCTTCCCCCTGGGATCACTTTTCTACCTCCGTTAAAATCGAGAAGATCTTCACGGGCAGCTGGACGCCTGTAGGAACGACGTCAACCGATACATACTCAGAATTGGATGGACAGGAGATGATATTGTACGGCATCGTTCTCTACATCGCCGGTTGCGTCGTCTCGGGTCTCCCCAACAAATAAGATCTCTTGGGGGAACAAAAAGAGTATGATATTGAATAGCCGGGTACAGATACCTAAGCAACGCGAAGACGTCTCTCGTATACACCGGCGCCTTGGATAGCTCTGTATTACGCGACGAACCGAGGACTCCGTCGGAGATCGTCGGTTCTGTTCCCGTCATTGAACGTCCCGTCAGCACCGGCAACGTAAAGCGTCAACTACGACGCGATAAAACGGATCATGCAATATGAATCTCGTCGAAACTGGAGTCTCAACGTTGGACAAAAATTTCCAAAGCGACATAAAGGTTTAGAGAGCCCGGGAGCTATTTCGAGAGCGATCTCGACGCGTTGTTGCGTTATGAGGAGATGAATCCGACCGGAGAAAATCGAGACAATCACGAGAGGATCGAGCGAAAGATCCACTTCACTTCAAGTGCACACACGCTCGCGCGCGTATCGCGTTGTTTCACACTATACCTACCCATTAAGTATGGTTTACCAAAGAATAGACGGAATAGTGAAGTACGTATGTCGGAGAGGGTTATCATAGCTCGCGCAACGGCGATGAATGTATGAAAGAAGGATCGGGAGACGGAAGGAAGGAAGGAAGGAAGGAAGGAAGAAAGGAAGGAAAGAGGAAAAGATGTAACATAACTAGACCATTGCTTTAGATTTCGAAATACTGTTCGCAGCAGCAACGAGTAGCTGGCTCGTTGTTTTCTTCTCCGCCATCTCTCATGTCCCACTCCTGCAAGTTGCAAGCCGCCACGGCTATAACCTTCACGAACTTTCACCTCTTTCTCTCTAGCTTTTGGTCTACCATCCCCTAGTGTCACTCTCTCCTTCCTTTTCTCTTTCTCGCTCCCTTATCCTCTCCCCGTTTCAGCACTCTCTTCTTTTTACTGTTCAACCATGTTTCTGCCGTGCAGAAAATTTAAGACCGTGTGCATTATCGTGTAATTTAGGATACGCGAAGGGGCTAAAGCGAGGCGGACGAGGACGGATAAATTATTTTATTTGTCGAGTACGGTGTCTTTGTTATATACCGGCAGAGCGTATAAATCGTAAGGACTTATTACGATACGGTGACCTGTCTGAAAGGTCAGAAACGTTTCTCAAGGAGCTACATCGTAGATTACCTGCTCGAGACGGATAAAGAGGTAGGGCAGAGGGATACCGCGGTGAAATGACCAGCATCGAAGACTATCGAGAGGCATTATGGTTATTATCGAACCCATACCGTAATCCCACGAAAGCCGAAGGATCCAATATGCGAACGCTTCATGGTGCGCTCGCGCTCAACGATTTCATATTACGCTCTATTGTTGTGCATACTGCACGCTTGAAGTTCATACACGTCCCGACCAAAAATTCACATCGTAAAAGGTTAACGCGCGGCATTACTCGCAAACCGAGTGTAGGTAATAGTATCGCGCGCATATAATTGAACGCGTGAAACGAAACGAAATCCCAGGGAAATCGATCCTCTGTCCCCCTCCCCCCCCCAATTTACGAATCGACAAACTTTACCCGCAGTGGTGTAAAGGGCACATGGAAATGGAAATTTCAGTTGAGGGAGAATCGATTTCGAATAATGTAAAGAATTTCTCATCGAGAGAGAGATGACACGTGTGTGTGCTCGTCGATTTCGGAATAACCGCAGTGTACGGTGAGAATTTCGATGGCGCGCGTTACTTCGTTTCGCAGTAACGCGGGGCTTTGTGACATTGCCCGACGGCAAATAATTTCGCAACATCTCGAAGCGAGCCAGCGAGCTCACGAGTGACCACAACGCGAAACGCTAAACTGCAAACCAAACCGTTTTATCCCACGGTAGCTCGTTTCGATAACTGTAACATACATACGTATCCCCTCGCTCCTCGTTTACACGTGAATATAGGAATAGGAATGCACTCTGCCTCTCTCTTTCTCTCTCTCTCTCTCTCTGTCTTTCTCTATTAAATACAACTGCCGCTGATGCTAAACTCCGAGCATTTCATTTATCTTAAATCAATATTGTGTATATATATGCTCATTGCATATCTATTACGAAATTTAAACATCGGATCTCTTTAGTCTTTCTATAATTTCAAATAACCATTTAGATTAAAGATTCAATCTATTATATGTATAATCGATCTACTTTATTGATATTACTTTATGCAGTACGAGATATTTTATAGTATTAAACCGATGATAGAGACTCTTGCATAACGTATAGGTAATGCATAAGAAAATTGACTGAGTGAAGTTCTACGTTTCCTTCCTTTCAATGAAATGAAGAACACTGATTGGTAGAGTTTCTTATGCGCCTTATGCGCACATTATGTTTTATCCAAAATCTGTGCTCCTTTCTGGAACATCATGCAATCTTAAAAAAACTAATCGAAAAAAATAAATGATAATAAAAAAACGATTAATCTTCCCTTTTTTTTTTTACATTAGTCTAACTCTCTCTCTTTCTATAATAAATATACATTTTTTAATCTTTAAATTATTATCTATAACAACAAGATTTTCTAGGACATTATAGCAATAGAAAAAAAGAGTTTGAAAAATCAAATGTTAATCAAAAAGATAATTAATTTGCTCTTTTCCTTATGGATAACGAAGCATGTCGTCTAAAATACAAAGTTAAGGTATAACTTCCGGATTTTGCGCATGTAAGCGATACGTGTCCCCGACTGGACACCTCCCATAATCTACCATACGATTACCTTTATCAGAAGCATAAATCACGGCGCGACATCGAACGCAGCCTACTTTCGAACTGCCTGATGTCCCGAGCCTCTTACCTTCCGCCACGTCCCTTTTCGCTGCGAGCAGCGAGAACGAAACGAAATCGCCTTATCGCCGACTGCAACGGTAACCCTGTCATCGTGTTACGTGCGGACCCGAACGTTCGCGTGTCTCGTGCGATAAATGGGACCCGCGGCGACGCGTCCTTGAGCTTAATCGTTTCGAGCCGCGTGTCGTCGGAGCATACTAATTTTCCAGCGGCCAGACCGCCGCGCCGCCGCCGCGCGGAAGTACGGAGGCAGCTCGCTCATGTCCGACGGAATTTATTTGATGGATGAAGAATAAAATACAACTTTTCTCTCGACCAACAAAAATTATAACAAGGAGGCCCGAACGCCGTCTATGGCTTACCGTCGCCTGACTAATGGTACACCAATTTTCCAAGCTACGACACGCCACGAAAATAACACGATGTACGCGTGTCGTATCGGACGAGATATTTGTTTACCGCGAGCAAACACTATCTCTGTGAAGTATATTCAAAAAATAATATCATAAAAGAGAGAAAGGGAAAAAGAAAAGCTAATTAGAACTAATTAAAATACTGTATGAACTAGTTCGTTACATCGCCTGTAGGTGAGTTATGTTTTGAAAGAAAATTACCGCACCTTCAGTGAAGGAAAGAACGCTCCAAGCAAGTGTTGAAGAGAAATTTACGTAAATCACGCAAACAATGTATTTTTGTGAGAAAATCTCGACAAGAATATAATACAATATAATATATAACAGATGTTAATGTCGCCGCGATGTCGAAGTATAGTAATTCTCCGTGAATAAATCACAAGATATGTGAGTAATGCAAACGCCTTTAGCAAAACAAGATGACCGAGAAGAAACGCATTTATATACATATATATGCTGTATAAAACTGTAATCTTAGAAGAGTATCGCGCAGCAGTGAATGTCCCGAACAGGTTGACATTCAGCCACACGACACGGCAGAATCGCATCATATAGACAGATTAACCCTTTCACTTCGAAAGGTCACTGTAACGGTCGCCCACGAATTTATTATAAAGTATACACACTCGCGGTCAATAAAACCTCTTGGTTTAAAATTAACTGCGCATATCTCAAGCAGATGTATTGCGCCTATAGGCGTTCGTACATTGTGATCGAGTCTGAACAATTGGACTTAAATTCTATTCCACAATTGGAGAGTAAGCGTCGTTGTAAGTGGTCGTATAGAATTGATCAATCACAGTCGAATTTGAAGAGATATTCGACTGCAATTGATCAATTCTTACGCTTACGTAATTGTTAATAATCGCGAGTGTACAAAAGATCATTATAGCGGCTGTCCGCAAATCTGTTAGTGTATAAAGGCTATTATAGTGGCCGCTATTACATTCTCATTTATCAAACGCAATGATTATACTTGTGTACCTAATAACATAATAAATTACGCGATAACGCGCGACTATCTAGGGGAAAATGCTCGCTGTCCCGTTGAAATCGAGGACAAAACTGAGACCTGGCTCCGTCGTCGCGAAAAGGTTAACGCCGAATTGACTAAACGAGCTTCGAAGCGACTCGGTACCACCGGCAATAAAGTCTCGCCGCGTCGACATTTTTATTTGCCTATGTTGTTACACAGCCAGCCGTTTCACGCGCATTTGCATTTTAACTTTCACTGGTACCTTCGCGGACATTACACGCTGGCTAAAACACGATATTGTAGTGATTGCGCCAACTCTGCGAGAAGAACGCGGTCATTATTCTTGAAAAACATCATAAATTCGCGCGAAAGAGAGAAAAAAAAGAGGAAAAGACAGAACGCTCTTCAGGCGTGAGTCATATTGCGTCGCACATTATCTTTAAATTAAATTATAACTGTGTTGAATATTTTGCCACTTTTTTACGGAGCTCGTCGCTGAATAAAATAATTTAGCGCGAAATTTTGAGTTACTGCGGAACACATGTCGATACGTTCGCAACTGAATCATCATTCTGAATTTTTGACGTAACTAAATTTCCTTTGATATGAAACGAGATAATCGTATCGATTCTATACTGAATGCAACAAAATAATGTAAAGTATTTTGTATACTGAAATGTGCAGCACATTTGGTATGATCAAATTTATGAGCAATGTAATATCATGTTTTTATAATAGTTTTGCTTAGACATTACTGATATTTAAATCTGCATATATTTAAATCAATCACATCTTTTCAATTAGAATCTTATTATCTCAATTTCTTATTATGATTTATCAACAAACCATACGGTTTTGTGTTAGTATCTTAAAAAAGTGTTTTGAAAATAAAAAATTTAATTAGGTACATGCCTGAAAATAAATTTGGTTCAACTATTATACCAAAATAATTTTTATAGGACACTCGAACTGATTGCTTAAAATTGCCTTCGCAGTATAATTAACAATATTTAAGCACGTTCTACATAATTAGTTTTGATAATCAAATAAAATTTCAGATCTGTATCGAGCTAAATTTTCAAAATCATTCCATGCAAAAAAGCTATAACGATCACATAATAACATACGTATCTGGAAAAGTATATGAGAGAAAATTCGAGGAGCTAATTGAACTAGGCTCTTAGGGAACGTTCAAAACGAGGAACGAATGTCAGCGACAGTCATTCGCGACGTGTTTTGTGACAGCTTCGAGCGAAATATCAGCTTCCCCAACTACCGCTGGCGGTTTAATGGATAAAACGATTCGTCCGGAACGGTCGGCCGAATCGCGTGAAACCCTGTCACAGATCAATCCGGGTAAAATCTGATTGCAATTAAGAGACGGGCAACACAGGCCGGCGATGGGTGCACGTGCCTTTTGATTAAACGCACGCGGCGGGCGTGCGAATTGGAACGGGCGCGAGGCACGATTTTCTGTTCCTATCAATTCGGGAATCGTGAAAGTTACCTCATCTCCACTGCCGCGTCGGTATTGCGGCGGTTTGATAGAACGCGGCTCGATCTACTCGATTGAATCTTTCTCCGCTCGACGAAGATAGACAGACCATGTTCAAAAAACTACGAGTTAATTTAAATTTAAAAGATTAATAATAGGCACTACGAGTCTCTCATCCCGATAGCCACCAAAGTCCATTTTTCGGGGGTACATAACTACTAAAATATAAAAAATTTCGAATCGCACGTAATATATCCTGAAAAGTGGCATCGCCACGAGTAATTTGAGCTAAAAAAATTTTTTAAACGTCTCCTTCTCCTCCTCTGTCCGCCGTCATGTGTACCTCTCTCCTTTCACATCTTTCACTCACACCTCCACCAACTTCGACCCACCATCCCTCTCTTTCGTTATATAATATTTTTAATTATAAAATTTTTAAATAATATTTTTATATTTGTGATATATCTGTAAAAAGTAAGTGATATCCTAAAAAAAATCATCATAAAAATGAAAATGTCAAGCCATGTTAAAAAAAAGAGATCTTTAAAAATTTAAATCTTTTTATCTAATAATAATATATTACCGTGAAAAGTAACTAATATATTATTGATTAAAGGTGCCAGTTCAAAGTGAACATAAAGCGACATTTAAATTGTGCGCGGGATGGTGAGGTGAGGGGGACAGCGAAAGGCGGAGGCGATTCGAAAATCGGCCAAAAGTTGCATACACTTTGAACTGGCACCTTTAATTAATAATATATCAATTACTTTTCATGGGAATATATTATTATTAGATAAAAAGGTTTAAATTTTTGAGAATCTCTTTTCTTGAACATGGTTTTCCATTTTTATGATTTTCATCATTAATTCTCTCTAAATCGAACCGAACTTATCGCGTATTAAGAAAATAGGAAAGAAGATCACCTTAAATGATTTTAGAAATTTTCGAGTACGAAATTAGCCCGTTGAATCAATGTTTGTAATTGATATTAGTTCAATCACTTTGCACCTAACTTTGACATTATCTGTTTTAACAGATATGTTTAGAACGAGCTTTGCTATAATTAAAATTTCTTAAATAATAACAATGATTGGCTCGTGGTAGTACAAAAATTTTTTCAAGATACGTTAACGATCGATAACGAGCAATGTTAATGTAAATGTTTAAATTAAATAATTTTAATTTTCATATATTTGCGTAATAATTTCATATTTCTTCCAACATTTATAGAATTGTTCCAAATAAATGAAAATGAAAATTATTTAATGTAAACAACTCACATATCGATATTGCTCATTATTGACTTTTCCTAATCACTTTAAACTTGTAGCAATTTTCTATTAAAGTCGTTCGGAACTATATCTGCTTTTAAATGCTTCCTGATCAAGAAGTCTACGAAGTAAATAGCCACGTCGCGTCAGTCGCACGCCCGTTCCACTTACTGTCAAGATGAACGTGCGTCGCTCTTGGGCCCAGGTATTATTAATATCGTATCGTATTGCCGTCCAGTCGACGGACGCGTGACGGCAAAAGCGATTGCTACGTCCATTGTAAACATGGCTTGCAGTAACGAAAGCGCGATACTTAGTCGGTCCCGCAGAAATGCGGTTAAATGAATGTCGCGAGCACACCGCTCCGTGCGCGGCGGGTACAACATTGACGGTATTTCTTCCGTGCATAATCCACTTTAGCGCGTAAAGCGAGACAAAAGCGGCCGACATAAAGTACACGTAGAGCAACATACCGCGTCGTCCGCATATCTGCCGCGCGCGCGACGAACGACCGACGACGAAAATGTTTGTGAAAAAGTGCGACGCGCGGTCATTTGGGATCGATTTGTACGAGCGAATGCCGTCAGGCTGGCAGGCCGTGCTATTATCGGGAGCGGCGGAAAGAAGAATAGATAAACGCTTAATTGGTCACCGCGGCGTTATATCAGTATATCACGATTAATGACAGCTGGCATTTTTCTGGGCGATGCAGAAATACAATGCGAATCGTTTCCGACGCAGGATATATCGCGCGTTCCACTTAATTGCTAATATTTCTATCTTTGACGTTCGATTTAACTAGCCTTTTTTTTTTTTATTATGTAATAATTTTTAAATAATGTGTATAATATTGTTTTCAATATGCGTTCATCATAAAAAAATGTACTGTATAGCGATTAAATATAGGTAGTACGTATAGCGATTAAATGTAGGTTCCTATCATCCATCTTAAGTAGTAGATTATAGCAACGCCGGCTCGATAAAGCCGGAAGATGAATCGGATTAGAGTTAAAACTTCACGCCCCGCGGAAAGTACAGCGCTTGGTCATAAGAGTAACTGCTTGCTGGCGACCAGGTGGATTAGTGGAGTAAGCCCAAGCGAGTGGAAGTGAATCAATAAGAAAGTTTTTAATTTAAAGTCCAATTTCTCCCGCGATTCTCCGTTTACCCGCCGTATACCAGAAAAGGCTGATTAACTTATACTTGTTGACAAAAAAAGAGCCACCACCCGGCTAAATTCGCATCAGCGATTTCTTTTCGCAATCTCACACTCATTATTTGGTCGCGAGACTGGATAATATGAAAGTTTGGCTGGATAGGAATCGGTCCAGCTCGCGGCTGGCTTTACGTTTGCCGTTACTACTCCATCCCATTTCTCGCATCTTTTATCTCTTTGTTCCTTCCATGCTCCTTTTGTCTCTCTCTCTCTTCCCTTTTCGTCTTTATCACGCCGACCTTTAGTCCTAGTTATTGTCTTCTCTGCATTTTTAATGTCTTTTCCGCCTTTTCCAATGACCGTGGAGATACGGTAGCAGATTATTACCATCGCAGAAGACCGCACCTCGTTCCATTATTCGAAGTGTTATTCCGGTATAATTTAAAGCGATAAAAACACCGCTAATCGAGCGGTAACTGCGATTTGAAATTCTAAATAGTACATTGCGGAAATGAGGAAATTGCCATTGTTATTGGCGTATTTTTCTGTTAGTTCAAGAACGTCAAGATAATCTTTCATTTATTTGTTCATTATACTTTTATTAATCTGTTTCGTAACTTTTCATCGCCATATTTGTTTCTCAGTTGATACAGGAAAACTTTAATTGATACTCCACAATCGCAAAAATGTTACGAAACTCATTGTAACTATGTGTATTGCGCAAAACTTGCAGATATATGCAAAGAAGCACCCCGATAGACATTCCGATCGTTACGTACCCCGTAAGAAAATTCACGTTACGGCAAATATGCGACCCGGCTCTCCTCGATTCTTCGGCGGTTTCGATTTTGCGGGATTCTTCTCCTCTGTGCTCTCCAGCATGCTCAGAGCCGCGAGCGCTGAGTTCTTTTCGGTGCGAGATTAAAGATTCCTGACCTCAATCTCTCGGCAAAGGATTATCCTAGAGATATTACCATCAGTCGACTTTTTCCTCTTTCGCTAGCTTTCATACCGCCCTTTCTACGGGTACATTATATATCCCCCTTACATTCGATGTGTTTTCGATATTTTTAGTTATCTCTCTTTCTCATCGGTCGTATACGATGTGGCATCATATATGCAATCACTGACCAGCGACGTTATGAAAAATAGGGGAGTTCAGTGTAAAAATCATGTATAATAGCAGCGAAATATTTTCCCACGTAGCAGAAAACAAGAGCGAATGAGAGAGAGAGAGAGAGAAAGCAAAATAGAAATATTTTACGAGTAATTATGTGTGCCAATTATTTGTTTTACAATCCGTGGCGAGTCTTTATAATTTATAGACAAATCCACGATTTGCATAATCTTTGTCTTTATACCACTACCTACATTTACTTTCTCGATTCATTTTCACAAAGAAAAATAATATGTGTGTATATATTGTATATACGAAAATAAAAGATAGGTATATATGATAAAAATAAATACACATAATATAAATAAATATATATTTATATAATATGCACTTATTTTTTTATTATATATATGACATAAAGCATGCGAACAATGCGCTGCGCTTTTGCGAAAAAAAATAAACCCGATAAACACCATTTTCTGTCGCATTTAATGACGTTGGAGTAACGAGATTATCGGCAGGCGTATCAAAAATAACATACCCCCGGATATCACGTATATAGATATAACTGCCACAGAATAAGCAATTTTTTTTTGGAGATACCTCGGTGATAGCGTTAAATTCTATTTCCACGGCAATCAATTTCGACCGAAAGGAAGTGTATTATATTCGCGAGGCAGAAAATTTCTTGAGCGACATTTAACTTTATCATTTAAATTTCTAAATAATATCAGTCAACCCTCCAGTCGCTCGATTATACTAGCGACTTTATCGTGACATCGCGCCTCAGGCTTAACCGTAAAATGAACGTAATTGTGAGGATGCTTGGTAAATCGTGAGAATTGCCAATCTCGCTTCTTTTTTCCATGATCCCGAGTTTGACATGAGAAACTTAGAAGCGATAAAAATGAGCGATTTTCATTGATGGCATTAGATCGTTATTATCAAAATTCATTAACATTATTCACCCTAGAATGCTGTCGATACGTACAAGTAAGCGGGACATTGATCTATGTTTTTAGAAGATTTAATCCGCCATGTTAAAAACTAGTTTCTTTTGTATGTCAACTTAGATTTCGTGTTTAATATTATAACAAAGAGTGGTAAATGATTTCGATTTTTAAACATACGTGCATTATTATTTTGTATTATTTTATCTAAGTGTTATACGAAGAGAAACATACGCAATTAAACATATTCCATATCATTTCAACATTGAATTTAATAGTACTTGTTCTTTCTTTTCTTTTATTATAAATAAATAATTTATTATAAATAAATTATTTGTGTTTTTTTTATAAAAATCTACATATTTTATCATTAAAAATACAAAATATATGAAAATAATGGTTTATTTCCTTGTACGTAAAAAAAATAAAAATACTCTAGCACTCAATAATGATAGGATTCTATGAGGTTAAGTGTTACTCTTGTCACTCGTTAACATCAATTACGTAGTATTATTCAATTTGACGAAATTACCATCACAAATAAATGAAATACCGAATGAAACAATTGTATCGATAAGTTCAACATTGTAATTTCATATGGCAAGCACATAAGACATATAAGATAAAGTGCACAATGACCAGCAGTAAATAACGCTCTCGGCTTAATTGGCATTAATTAATGTTTTGTCGCATGCGACGGAATGCAACATCCATTAACCAATGTCAAAAGTAAATTCAGGTTGAGGCTGACGGATATCGATTAAGGGCCGATAAGACAGTTTCATATTACGTAAGTTCATGTAATGGATGATTAATGAAACGACGCTGCACGGCTACCATGGGAGCGGCATTAGCGGATCTTTCCAAAAATCAGGCTTGCGTGTCTCGGTCGCCATTTTGATATTAATAACCAGGTAATCTATAGCAATATATTATTTGTCGTTTTGCATATGTAGATCTGACGAAGTCATTCTTATCTCGCAGCTTGCAGAAGGATTGCGACACGATCATCGTTTGAAACTTTACGAAAAACAGATCTTCGTGACAATTATGGAGTTGTTCGCGAAGCCTCTGTTCCAAAAGCCTCTGTAACAATGAATTCATCGCAGCGTGATGTTGACGAATGCTCGAACGTCATTTTCTTTGACACGCCCGCGTGAGATATTTCCTGGCCGGTATAGCGCGTTACTCGTCGGCAGCGACACCAGCATAATTGGCGACTTGTATTACAGCAACGTTACAGCGTACGATTCCCCGTATCCGCCCTTCCCGGTAGACACGGTATGCCGACAATTCCGACGTCTGCGCAGGAACGCCGAAATGGCCCATTCGCAGCTCCGCGTATTTGGGTCACGTTGACACAAGATTCTCGGATATTAGGATCGTTGGCCCCCCGACTGGGTACTACCTCAACTAAATGAGGAGCTCCTTGCTCAGGTCTAATTAAGAAACGACGATTTCTAATAGTTGGCTCCTCCTCGTACACTCTCGATAATCGGCGACATAAAAAAAAAAAGCGATAAAAACGCAACTTACGCTCGTACTAATTCAAGCTCCAGAGATAATGCTAATTTTATTAATCTTTCAATTAACTCTCCCTACCCGTCCTAGCTGACGCCAAAATCTCGGTAACGCTGTTACTGCCGTATAGCTCTGAGTCTGTAAGACCCATTTAATTTATGTTAATTAAAATGCACTAACTAATTTCAAGGAATCCAAATGACATGATTCGTATGGTAAAAAAGGATATTCGTAAGTATATTTTAATAAAAATAATCCAATTTTGCAGATGTAACATAAAGAAAATTAAATTGTTTGACACTTTTGACAAGATATTTGCAATTAAGGATCGATTATCAAACGAATGAATACATTATTATGATTAACAATACTCATTAAATATTCAGAAGAGTAAAATTAATTTTGGTTGTATCAATCGAACGTTTGATCGGAGTTATTTCACTTAACATTCGATAGCTGCGTTATTAGACTCCTTTTTCGATGTACTTTCACGTTAACGATTTACGTCTGTTTACGGCCAGTCTTATGGTATACGCCGTTTAATTATTCTCATAGGATATATCGTAATATCCGCCGAGCGTTCGATTAAAAGGCCGCACGATGAAAAGCAGATTAGAACAGAGATTGCTCGCGGGCACGATTGTGATTGCTTTCCGCAGGACGGACGACAGATGTTATCTGTATCTACTCGTCGCAAACACGAGTCCAGACACGTAACGCGATCGCGCGAGCTGTCCTCGAAACCGAGTTGCAGAAACCTCTCTCACGTAGCCGTGGCGGTTTAGAACGGTAGTTGGTTTTAGCGATCAGCCCGCGATGCGGTCTGGGATATGTAGTGTGTAACGGGCTGGTTCGCGCGCGAGCTCCCACTTCCGGTAAGTTTGACCAATCGCCGCGGCTGGCTTCGGCCGCGCCGCAATTTCCAACCGCAGGCAAGGCGAGGAAAACGCCTTTCCTGCTGGAGTTTCCTCTCCGTTGCGGGTTCACCGGTTAATGCAGGTGCGCCGAGATACGGCGAGATAGCACGGAACGGACACGACGCAGGTATATAAGTGTATCTCTCTCTCTCTCTCTCTCTCGTGGAAGAAGTATACGTGCGCACCGTCAGAAAGGTAGGATAGCTCCGGGGCACAGCTGCGAGCGGCCCCCCCGCTCTCGCAGTCTAAATTACGGGGCTGGGTGGTAAGTGGCGGAAAGTGTAACACCGGCTCAAAGCTTAAAGTAAACTTTAGTTTTCATGGCCGCGCATTTGCCTGACGCATAATTCGGAGTTCATTCCGCGCGAAATCCCGCCGTATTTCCGCGCGGGGATATCTGCACTCCCTCTCACCGCGTCGATTACTTTCTTGCTTGTCGTTCCAATCTAGGAGCCTTCTCTTTAACGACTTTAACAGTGTTCAGCGTGCTATTGTCCGCGCGCAAGCATCCCCGATTCGGGCTTATCATTCGCTCGGCTTACTGTCGTCGGTCAACCGTGCGAGAACGCGATTAATGCTTCAATTCCCAATGTGATATGCACATAATCGAAACTTACATAAGCATATGGATGCGCCGGGTCCCCGGACATCACGGTCGACCGCGTACGTAGACGTTATCACGCAAGATAGGACAATGCGGGTCCAGAATAACCTTCGCGTACATACTGTGGGATGGCTTTGCAAGGGAAATAATAAGACGACGGACCCATGCGGATTTCAAGCACGTACGCGGGAGATTGCAATAAACCTTTTGTTATTTTATCGTTACGAGACGCCGCGCGGAATGAAATGGCGAATGTTCGAAAGTGTGTCGCGATCGTGTATCCCGCGAGTGTTCCGCGTGCGTCGCGTGTTTATCTGGGTTCTCGGTTTGGTCGGACATACGTCGCGATACATTTCACATTCTCGAGCGGAGGAGTCGAAATGAGAAAAGTTTTTGCAGCGTAATAAGCGACGGCCAGATCTAAAGCTTCCTTTTTCTTGCGCGCCTCACCAGCTCTTGATCCGGAAACTGTCGGCGGGATTAACGTTCCAAAATGGCGCGATATAGAACGCGAGAAATAATAAAAAGTATGAAAAGAACCATCGGGGCTCGAAGGGAGCCAGCGACGAAGAGGGAGAATAAAACGAATGGGGTTCGAAACTCTTTAATGACGCTTCGTAACATCCGGCCAACGACATGACGAAATTTTCGTTTCATATTGGCGCGCCCTCGTTTCATGTCGCATTCTGCTATCGAGAAGTGTACTCTCCGTAGAACGATAGAAACTTTGAAAACCACGAACTGGTATTGGTTCCCAAAAGAAATTTCTAAAAATTAAGTATCTAAAAATTTAGCTATATACAGATTTAAAAATAATTTTGTTGGATTAAAATAATAATGTTAGACGTTCAAAACCTGGCTGTTAGAATGTCAAAAAACTTTTTCCAGTATTACGCGTTCCAGTATTACTCAAATCTCCTACGTAATTATTCTGACCCATAAAATTATTTTCAGATTTTCTATCTTTAGATTGACATTTCAACAAAGTCATTCTTTCATAGTCAGTCTTTCTTTCGAACGTATGTAACACTTTGGCTAATTTTTCGATTTCTCTCTTCTTTCTTTCTATCTTTTTCTTCGCCTTTTCATTTCGTTAGTATAACGGAAGAGAAAGAGTACTTTTATTCGGTGCTCCCTTTCGTTTTGATTGTAGTTTATATTTGACTTCTGAACTCAAATTCTTAGTCGACACATTTGCAGTTTTTGTTGGTAACTAATAAGTATACATTCCAACTGCTTGCTAATTATATCTCATCGTCTCGCAAATATATTATTGACGCACTAATCGCGGAGGCTCATATAGGCAATTTACTTATACTTGTTTTTTTTCTTATTTCTTGATTAATTTATCTGTAAATTTATCTGCGTATTTAAATTATTAATTAATTCATTACTTCTCTATAAAGTTTGTACTTTTTGAAGCATCACACAGGGAGAATCAGAATAATTGGGAATCGAAGATTGAAAGCCCACAATGCCACCAATTAATGCTCGCGCCGTCAAAGGCCAAACTTCATTCGGGAACGGATTCCGTTCAAAACTAGTAATCAAAATCTCGCGGATCGTCTAATTAATCCGTTCACGGTGTTCTATCCTGACATGATGATCGCGCACGTGAATCGGGGAGGACGTCTCATCCGCTTACATTGATTCCGTCTGTACGGAAGTAAAGAGTCACGACAGCAGATGAGATGAGAGAGAAAAGATAAGGTAGGTCGCGAGGTAACTACCCGTATACTATATATTCTCGGAACATTTACCATCAGGATTTCCCCAGGTGGCTGCTGTCACGTGCCACTAGGACACGTGCCAGGCGTACGTCCGAAGAGGCTAAGAGCCTCCTCGCGCGCCACCCGTTTTCCTCATCCGCTCCAATCTCTCGCTTTTTTTTTTTTCCTCTCCATCTCCCCACATCCCACGTTTGTCCTCTTCTTTTTCTCTCGCCGGGCGCTTCTCTCTGCAAGGCAGAGAGATCCCGCAAGGGAAAAATGGTGGAGACAGAAAACTATGCGAGCCGTACGCCGCCGGTATAGGGCTCAGTTCACGAGTTAAAGGGAGAGAAGGGTTCAAGCCACTTTGCGCATTTTACACTCTATGTCCACGTTCGTTTCACATCCGCTCTTCGTATCGCGAGTAGCGCGAGCCACGCGCGTTACGCTTCTCTGTTCTCTGACTTGGCGCTGGACGCTCGTAACGTCGGATTAACGAGTAAACCGAGATTAACAACCAAGTCCCCTGAAAATTTATGCGCCATCCCAGCGAGTCGCCAGCGTTTTCTTTAACACGTAAATCAGCCGCCGCGCTGCGCCTTGCCGTAATCTCGTAAAAACGTCGCATGTCGATATCCGCGCGATTGCCGCGATTCAGATTAAACGATGCGATGCTAAATACATTTGTGAAAAAGCCGCAAATGGCGGAGAAATGCGAAAGCGTCTGGATCTCGCAGGAACGACAGACGTCGAGGTATCGCGAAAAGGTAACATTAATATGCGAATATGCATTCGAGCCGCGAGTTCGAAATTCATAAACTTCACGCATGATGGAAGTTCGATAATTCCATTCGCGTTGATTCCTATCGACAATCAACGTAAATTTAGATGCGCGCGCGATTAAATGAATGCAAGGGAAAGTAGGAAGGGAAAAAAAAAGGAGGAATCGACTATCGGATACGAACCAGATGTGAAATTTCTACAATATCCCGCAGCACCACGTTTCACCCGCATCTTCCCAATGCGGAGAGATTTTAATTAATTCTATCTTTGCTCTCGCCTGGCCAATATTTAGTTAGTAAAATCAAAAGGAATAAATATATCAAAATATTCCATGTCCACCGGAATAAAAGAGATTTGTCAATAAGATAACTTTGATAATGAAAGCGTGCCCGTTCGCTGAATACGTACATTTTTTACCTACTCTCTCTATTTAGAAAAGAAATTATTAACATTTGACATATTCCATGCCAGGTCAATTTTAAGTGACTTCACTACCCACACCACACACTATGCAGATTCCAGATAATTCGCGATATTTTTGTTTGCATTTGTTATAGTCGTTAAATAACATAATACTATATTTGTATATATTTAAATAAATCAAAGACACTTATTTATATAAATGAATGAAATAACATGATACTTCATGATTAAAAAATTATCAAAATTATTATTATTATAAAGAATATTTGATGTATCAATTGCATCATATGATATGATTCATATCATTATAATTATGTATCCGCACAAAATTATTTTATAATGCTCTCGTTTTATAAAATAAAAGAAAAATCAAATGGCCCTGGAACGGAAAGTCTAATATGTAGACTATGCGATACGGAATGTGTTACAAGTAGGTAAATGCGCGCGCGTATGTGTTTACGTGTATGTGTGTGTATTTGTGTGGGTAACCACAGCACCGTCAGTACCCCACGTAATTATCTCGAAAACCTTGCGCTATAAAAAAAGGAAACTATAAAATTCCCCAGAAGTCTTAAAGTTTATTTTATTTTTACATTTCTCTGACTTGCGTGTGTAAGAGTATAATAAATTTAACTTGATATACTATTATAAAAAAATATATAACTACAAAAATATATAAAACTTTTAGAGTATTCTCCACCTACACTTTAAGGTTAAGATATATTACCGAGATATATATTATTATTTTATTATATTATATATTATTGTTAGTACTATAAATTTTTGTGTGCACAGGTAAATTTATAGACCCCGGCGATGCATCGGGCGACGGTGACTGTGCGAGGCGCGCCTCTCACGTCAGGAAGAATCGTGAAAAGGAAAATCTGCGAAACGCCAGGCAGCCGTCCGTCCGGTAAATTTACGGGCGGCGTCGAGAGCGCGCACTCGAGGCGAAGTCCGCCAGAAAAATGGCAGGTTTTGGGGGGGGGGGGGGGGGGCGGAAGATTGTTCACGGCGGATAGAAAAAGTGACCCGTCTCCCCAGCGCAGACAACCACCTACGTCTCCCTTTCGCGCGCGCGAGCAACTCGTTTCTCTCAATCCTCCCTTTGTCAGATTCGCCGGGGTGAGTATTCATATCCCTTCCGTCGCCACGATACCGGATTGAAGAATCGGGACACTTTTCAAACTGTAATCCCGCTTTCCCCACGCAAAGTAATACACCGAAAAAAGTCCGCTAGTAACTGTATATATTAAACGTATAATTTTGTTTAGCGTTTGGTGCAATATTTAGTAAATATTAATCGATCCTTTGGTAATATAATTAGAAAGGTAAAATTAATGTTTAATTAGTTATGTTAATCGAACATTTGATTGAGAGAGAAAAATTATTTCATCAAAACTTTAACAACTACAGGCTAAGCTTGACGATTATTATATTATTAGCTTCTTTCTCAATGTACGTATAATATTATATAATCGAGTCGGAAACTACCAGATTTTTTCTGCCGACATGCGTACTTCATGTGTGTATACGCGCGATTTGAAATATCTCTGACGTTCGCAGTAGAACGAACGAGAATTAATTCTCTCGAGGTTAATTTTGTCGAAATGCAATCATCACGATTCGATGGGAAGGGATTAAACGGCATAAACAAGACAAATTGCATAAATGAAACGCAAGAATCGTAATCGCGTTTACGAGCAGAAACGAAAGCGATTTATAAAAGAATGCCGAGCGCATTGTCGGCGACGCGACGCCTTTCTTTCTTAGCCGCGGCGCGTCTCTTTTGATTTTCCGCGCTTTCCTGCTCCATCTGTTTCCTACGTATTCGTCCCGCGTATCCATTCCGCTGCCACGCTGAGAGTACTTCGTTTTTATGCTTCTCAAACTCAACGGCACCCCAAGTGAAAGCTGTCAGATTAAGAGTATTCGAACGCACCCTCGTCGACACTGAGACTGCATGTACGACTCTCTCCCCTTTCAATTCTTTGCACTCTCGCCCCTTCTACTTCAAGACATTCAAATGAGTATGAGCATTGGGTGTCAAAATTGGGAGTATTACGATAGGCACTATACCATCATTACTGTCAAGATCCATTTGTCGAATTAATGAGCTTTTGTGCGATTCCCCGCGTGTTCTTGAGATGATTTCTATAGAATTATTTATTCCGTAAGAGGATATAATTTCAAGATATAACTCTCGTTTGAGTGAAATCCTGTTGGAATCTCCGCTAATTTTATGCGATAAATGAACATTGTTTTACAGAAAATGATTGTTTCAAGATGGATAATAGAAATGGTTAAGTTTTCTCTCTCTCTCTCTTTCTAGCGGCCTATTAGGTATTTTATATCAACTCATTCCAATAGTTCTCATAGTTCTCTTAAACTATGTTCCGCGCCGGCTTTATCCATCCCCGTGATCTACCGCACACAAATTGGAGTCGGAAACTACTTTCCCGAGACCGCTTCCCTTATTGTGCGCGGACGGGACTCTTAAAAATGCTTTGAAAATTTGCGAGGTACGGGAGAGACCCCGAGACGCGATGAGATTAATTCGAAGTAGGTACGTCATTTGGTGAGTCTCGACGAGACTTTCTTCGGAATAGTTTACGAGCGTGTGTTCAGCCCTTTTGCGAGCCTTTAAACGGATTTCACGATACGCTCGTGTAATTAGATTATTTATCGCGGTTGACCGTATAACTATTTCGCAAAGATCTTTTCCTCCGCGGAGTTCGCGAAGACAAACTCAACCGAAGACGACTCTGCCGAGAGAGCTTTTAACGATTATTAAGAGCCCGCGTTCGCGTCTTCTTGTTTTCTCACCTCTCATCGACGTGATTGTCCCACTTCGCGACGAACATAAAAGGAAGAGCGCGACAAGAGAAGAAAAAAGGGATTTCTTACGCGGTGAGCACTTAGTAAATAACTATCGTTCAGCAAATTTCGCTTTTTCGAACGCAGCTTGAAAATATTAATATGTAAATGATTTAATATGATATTATCGAATATCATAACTTTAATAACAAAAAAATTGATGGTGTGATTTTCACCCCGTTGCGTGTTACATTATTTCATGAATATTTCATCAAGCTGCAGCTCGACATGTAACGTTGCATCATCAATTATTTCTCTTTTGAGCAGGGTAACGCGAACGTAAAAATAACTCGATTAACGATACCAATTAGATGCGATAGTCAAGCGATATTATTATATACTCAAACAATATTCGATTGTTAAAGTTTCTCATTGTAATTTTTATAATATAATAATATTTGATTCAAACGCTATTATTCGCACATTACGAGAAACGATGAGCCATTGCTTCAAACAAGCTCCTTCCTTCCGTATAAATCCTCCTGTCGAAAGAAGTTCGCTGAAAGAAGTCAATAATAGGTCATCACGTAGCGAGTATAAGTAATCGTGTCATCGCGTCTTTTATCCGAAATTGCGACATCTTCTCGGGAAATGTGAAATTTTATTCCCGGAGGACGGTAAAAAGTCCCTCGCGCGCGCCGTCCTATATGAATCACGACAGTGCGAGAAAGGAGAGTCCGATGACGCGAACTTTTAAACTGCCAACGGTCCCGTTTGCACCATATCGTCTGTCCGTTGACAAGTCGGGGAAAGTCCACGGGCTCTTCTCCCGTGGGACAAAGTTATCGGCGGGAGCGACGATGAGAGAAGTGCGGTAGCGGGGCCGCCGCGATGAAAGGCGATAAATAAGGCTCGATTGGATTCCTGCTGGCGCTCCTGAAACTTTCGCCGCGCGACGAGGTAGCCCTTTAACTCTCCCGTGTTACCCATGTTGCGCTCACCGACTCTCCCTAACTATCCGTGACTCCCCCTTCCGTCCATTCTGCCGCTAACTACCGGACTAACTGGATTAACCGACCTCTCCTCAGGCGGAAACGAGACCGCATTTCGCCGTCGCGGTATGACTCGACGCTTATCCGTATCACTAGGTCGCTTACGATAACGATTATTTCTCGAACGACTTCAATCGACTTCATATTTTCAATGCGAAAGACGATTATAACCGTACACAAAAGTTTCGTGTGTGACGGATAATTGCAGAATTGCGTTCAGAATTTATGATATCTTTCGTGTATTTATTTCAGATCGGATTTTTATTGAAATTTTCTATAAATGATATTCGACATATGTGCCTTCCATTTTAACACAAATTTTACATTTTCATAGCAGGGAATTATATTTTGAAAAGTTTTCCCAGTTTTCCTAAATAAAAATAAATTGCTTTATCTCCATTAGGATCGATTTGCGACCTACGTCGTTTCGACATTTTTGTATTGTTTTGTTTTTGTACTATACTGCTCCTAAATTTTTCAACTCTTTTTAAATTACTTTTTAAATAAATGATATATAAAGATATGGTAAATAAAACAAATAAGAAAAAATAAGACAAAATAAAAAGTAATAAAATAATTGGAAGTATCTGTACGATAAATAATATTAATTATATTTTTATATTTAAAAAAAAATTATTTTAATTATTTTCAAATGTAAAGAAATTCAGAGAATGATGCAAGGAAACACTGATATCCTATAGAAAGAGTTTTACCGCAAAAATATCAGATACAGAGAAGTGATTCATTAAATTCATATTTTTAAAAATACGAAAAGTTATACTTGTAAAGATTTTTTGAAATTAAATTTAGTATCTATTATTAGCTCGTTCAAATAAATAAGTTGACCTGGGATATGCTATTTAAGAATACGAAAAGTTGTATAGCAGTATTCAAGTATAATATAATACATCAAAGATATAGTGTAAGCAGAGAGAGAGAGAGAGAGAGGAGGGAAGAACAAAATTATTCGTCACGAGATTCTTACTCTTTGAAGTTTAATACAGCAGGTATTTTTAGTATTAGGAAACACGACAGTCGAGCGCTCTGATGCGAAAGTGATGGCTAAGTATGCACTCATTATTTCGCAAAGAAAGTCTATAATTTCGTCATTATGAGAGAGAACAGAAGCGTTCAAGTTTATAAAAATGCAAGCGCTGCGACATCCCCCCATTTCCATAATATACTACCGCATCAGCAATGAAGATCGTTGTGTGGTTGAAGAACGTAAGAAAAAGTAGTAAAAATTCGAATAATTGAACTTTCTGTTCTTCCAGATGAATGAATATGTACGTTGTAGTTCTCTGTATTAAATCCTCTATATCGTTGGCACCTCATTGAAAATGTAATATATATATATATATTCTTCCATTCAAATTTCCAATCTATCTCTTCAGACATTAACGCATTACGTATTTAAACAAAGTGGACCTTAATGATAATGAAGTCAAAAGCTTCTAAAGAGTGATTTTAAAAAAGATATTCAAACGATGTCTGAATATATTTTTCCAAGTGAAAGCATCCATAATATAGTCAGGTCGATCATTCCATTCTGGCGAGCAGGCTTCTCTTTAGTGAAGGATTATGACTTTTTATGCGTTGCAAGTCTCTCTTTATCGACATGCCCTCGTCGCAGACCCTTTGGAGCCACTGTGAATAGCGCTATTCGAGAACCCGCCAATGCAGCCGTCAATGACCTTGAGTCCTTGAAAACGAGCGTAAGGGGCGTCGGGCCTCGACGGTCCGAGTTTCCATTTATCTCGAGCATCCATTCCCGAAGGAGCCGTCAACGTCGTCAGGAAGATATTCCTCGAATTATAGCCGCAGGCCCTCCCCCTTATAGAGATGGAGGACCTCCCAAGGATTGACCGCAGCCAAGATCCCAGTATAGAACTCTCGATGAAATATAAAACGCGAATCCTGGCTTACCTCCCGTCCTATTCTTCGATATCGGAGTCAATCCTAGTTTACAGTCGCCATATATGTTGCGATAGATCAAGGGAGGGAAAAGGGGAGTCTCGAATCCGCAATGCGATACATACATATTTCAGAAGGAACCCCCCTGATCGGGGTAAAAGAGTAGGAGATGACACGGCGTCGCAACACATTCATGGAAGGTAACGGCGGACGGGGTGTCGTTTCTTCTTTATCGAAACTTCACGGAACTTTTATATGCAGTCTCAGCGGGAAATATTAAACTTAATCGACAATAATACTTCGAAGCGTAAACAAGTTTCAAGCAATCCGTATCCCGGTCGAGACGAGATTCCTGGGTTTATTGCATTTATAGCCGACGCAGTACGCGCTAACTCACGAATCGCCGTAGTCTGGCCAGAATTGATATTGACTCGAATGATAAATAAGCGCGTATTAAAATGCCGTGGGATTCACGAGAAATTGCTGCGAGAGCTATCACGAAAAGAACGATTTTGTTGAAGCGTTAAAAAATTTAAAGATCTGGAAATAATTTTGTCGGACTGTCAAAATAATTTTTTAGGAATCTCAAGCATGAGGGCAATGTTGTGAAAAGTTTGGATATTTCAGGCAATTTGAGTGTCCAACAAACTCGTTTTCAGATTTGTATCTAGTTAAAATTTTAGAAACTTTAGCAAAAACGTTCGTCTTCGTACAAAATCTTGCAGCAACGTTGCTGAAACATTTGTTATGTAACTGTAATATTGTTAAAATTTTGCAATATTGCTGGAATGATTTGTGTTCTGTGTACGTTATTTTTCGTACGACCGGCAGAAGAATTTTTCTCGTGTAAACGAGCAGTACATAAATTTTCCACGTAAAACAAAATTATCGTAAAAAGGTCTTTAAGTGTTCCTAAAAGCAGACAAGTTAGTGACTCTTGCGATAAACGCGGGACTATTCTTGTAATACACTGTTTATCAGAATCCGTTCTTTTTTCTTTTTCCTCGCTACGAAAACAAGCCACATCGAAGCGTTTCGGAAATCCAATTTCATAGCCGAAGGTCTTGGCGAACTGGGGCTACGTCCCAGTACTTGAAGATGAGAGAAAATACAATGTACTATACTACTAGCTGGTCAAGCTGAATTTCCTAAGTGTATTTGTAATACACTGGTGATCTACCATCAGCATTCCACGTACGATAGGTACGTTTCGCAATGACACATTCGAGAAAAATTCCGTGCGTCAATACTGAATTCCTGCACTGTATATTAAATTCCTTGCACGCGCGTAGAATAATTGTTAAATTCCTGTTCTTACTGTATGGATTGAATATTCAACCGTACATACTGGAAACTATTTCGAACGACTTTCCGATAGAATGTTAATATTCTGTTCATGATTGGCGTATAAACAATTAAAATTACAACGCGGTGCGTGTCTACATATTTCTACATTTTAAGAAATTAGCTCGTCTCTCGACTGCAAGGCCATTACTATTCTTAAAACTTTAATTTAACCCGTAATAGCTCCGAATATTTTTCATCATGCATACATTGATGAATAACGTAATAACGCTCGTTTGATGTTTTGCATCTGGTGCTTTTAAAACGAGACTCGGTTTCCATAAAAAAAAAAAAAAAAAAAAAACGCAAACTATAACACGCTGGACATATGACATATGTTTTTGCCCGCATAATCCATGTAAATCGAGACATTTTTTATATTTTTCGCCACGCTATTTCTATCATACATTTGTGTTGATCAAATCCGGCAGATGTGTGCATGTAAATTACTTATTTATCTCCGAAAAGCTTTCTTTATTATTTGAATGACGATAGACAGTGATTGAAATTGATTAATGTGTACAGCACACACACACACACACACACACATATATGTATATGTATATATACGCGGTCGCCATTAAAAATATATGATATTCGAATGAGGGCAAACAGTAGATGGCGATGGATCCAAGAAAAAGTTGCTTTACTCGGCCGTTTTTGCGCGAGTACTTTAGCGAGTACTTTACGCGAGCGTACCGCTCGTAATAGCGCGTTATCGTCTCACTTTCCACCCCTCTCTCCTATACAGCCTACCCTCGCAGAGTAGGCTCGCGTGCGGGGACCAAGCTGACGTTTTAATATCGGCCGCTCGACGGCAATGCATTATTACGCAATTACGCTTCGATAGTGGAATAATCGAGTCCGCTGTCTGAATTACACAGCGCTACCTGGAACGATGTATCACGAAAGATAACATTATCCAGTCGAGAAAAAAAAAAAAAGAGCGTTCCGTTAGCGTCGGATAGGAGAATATTTCCTATGTGTCGCTCTCTTTTTCCTTCCTATACCGTTCGCACATTCATCGTCCCCATTCATCACGATGAAACATCATCAACGAAGTAAAGGTAAACTATCCGCCGGTGCAAAAACCGAGCTGCGCGCGGGCGGCGCTACGTTGCAGTAATAATTGAACGGTCGTTCGTCACCGTCGCAACACACCTGTTTTTGTGCCGGTCAGGATGTCAGCGCGGAAGGACGACGCGTATTTGCGACGATTACGAGCGGGCTGTCGCAAACCCGCCTAATGAGACATAGCCGCGCTGTAACGCTCGGTACTCCGCGCGGCGAATCCCGGTATTCGCGGCAGATTCGCGAACCCTTCTGGTTTGCGATTCAAATGCGATTTCAAGCTCCAAAGTGCCACACACACACACACACACACACACACACACACACCCCGTCTTCCGGCATTACGCCGGCTGTGTAGCTCGCAAATTTGTAGTAAAATCTCACGCAAGAATTACTCATGTTCCCGGGGTATCTCGACGTGAAGGGACAGACTCGCGCCCTCTTCATCGGGAGCTGCGCCGGGATAAGGTATCCATTTGTAGTCGGAATTGAAGAAACTGCTGCTGCTGCTACTGCCTCCTTCTCTCGAGTCGTGTGCCGCCCTTCATCATCCTTGCGTGCGAAGTTTGTGCTGACGCTTTAATATTGCGCTGACTCGCCCGATGCTTTATTACGCGATTACGTAGCGATGACGGAATAATCAAATGGGAGAAACGCCTCTCGGGGGCGAGGAAGGAAAAGGAAGAGGAAGAAGGAGGAAAGTCGAGGAAATGGAAAAGCGTAGCGACACAGAAAGGGGAAAAAATAGAGAAGAAGCGGAGCCGGAGGATTCTAAGGAGGTGGAAAAGGGGGCAGCTATATATGGAGAGAAAGAATAGAGACGGAGGGAGAGGAAGGGCGAAGGGAATGTAGACGACTAGCAGGTTTATCCAGCAGAATGGAGGGATAGAGCTCGTAGCCCGGGATAATGCTACCTGAGAAATAATTGCGGGCACCCCGACGAATCGGCGATGAGACTCCACGCCGCCGGTAATTTGAATATATTCTAATGAAACGATTCCTCGGCGCGCGGCTTCCCTTTTATTCCTCGAAAGGGAAAAACTGCGTCGTCAGAGGGAGGGAAATGATAATTGCGAAATCGTCGACAGAGGGGTGACGCGAGAAGGCACACCCCGCGGATAAAAATCTCTTTGTAGGAATGACGCGTGGCCCTCCATTCGCGCACAACGGCCGCGATTCAACCGATCGTTTCTGGTTTGGCGAGCAATAAATTCGCTAACACGGAATAATTGTCGGCGATAAAGCTCCATCGGAGCCGCGAAAAATGGTGACGAGCGAGAGGAATTATTTTCGGTTGACGGCTCGTTGGCGCCGATGAGACTTTAACGTGAACGCGGAACTTGACTACCCGCCGCTAATGCCCGGAGTAAACGATTTAATGTTCAACGTAAACGAACGTTAACATTGAATATTTCAGAAAGATACGCTGCAAACGCTCTTATACATGCTCGAAATAGCGAAAAATTATTTAGAAAAAGTTAAAATGTAAACGTGATCATTTCATGACAATAATCTGTCGCCAACAAAACACTCGAGTGTGTGTAGTACAATTTAAATTAAAGTGAAGTATTTTTTGAAAATTTTACCGAATTGTGCTGCAGTAGCATTATTGGATACGTTCTCATGTATTCCAGATATGAAAAAATTATTCAGTGAGCAAAAAGTATAAACGCGATCATATAACCGCCTATAAACAATTTCACAATTGTATGCCGACTAGAGTGAATATATGCTAAATTATTACGCACCGTTCAATTGTAATAACGCATTATTGGCGCAATAATAATTTAACATGTATTTGCCTCTCGTGGGAAGGTCGGCGATGGATATACAATGCAATATTTACAAATCTTCGAAAAGCTGCTAATCGAAATGGTAGACCAGTTTTGTTTGCTTTCACGTTAAAAGCAATTTATCCACAGCAAACAGTGAAATTAATATAAATTTCCTCACGTATCTTCACTTTGACATCAAAAGTGGATAAGTGTTTAAACGCGCGAGCCAATTATTATTTGAATTTCTTCGCACCGCGCGTCGCAAGTAATAAAACATGAAAATAAAACGTCCAAGGTCTACAATCCACCCGGTGTTATTTCGAGACAAAATAAATGTTCCGTTATACAATTTCGTCAAAATTCAATAGACAGAAAATACAGGGAAGCATAAAACAAACAGCGGGCTAAATTCCCATAGTACCCATTACAACGTCAAACAATTCTTGTCGTTAAGTTAACAGTAAATGTACCGGTCATGCAAGCCCGTGCCGATTTTCCCTCTCAAAATGCTCGATTTAACTCTCTGTATGATTTTCCGCCCGAATATGTACCGAAGCGAATTAAGTTAATTTCGCGTCGGTTCTTCCACAAATAATGTTTGATTCGCGGCACCTCACGCGAACAAGCGCGAACACAGTTTCATTCCCGTCTCACTTATGCGGCATATTAATTTTCACGCTTTTGGCCCGGATATATCGTATAACGCCGCCGCGGCCGCCGCGCGCAATAAAAACGATACGGAATATGTCCCAATTATATTCGCAGATTCACCAAATATCCATTAAAACGTATGAACCGAGTAATAACGATATTCCGGCCCGGCTGCTATTTCTGCTTATTCTTGCGGCTGCCCGAAAGAGCGCAACGGTTATTTATTAGTAATATTTGCTTTAACCCCTCTAACCCTGCAGGGCCACGTCCGTCATTTTCGCCGACGTCGATATGGGACGGGGAAAATCAACACTATATCGCTCCGCGTCGTGCTGACCGTCAAAGTTACCGATTAACGTGCTAGTTTCGCGGTGAAGCAAAAGCACGGTGAAACGCACGATGGACAAATCCGCCGTCAATTATCGATAACGCGGCCACGTTGAAAGTGACACGGCCAGCGTATACCTCAGTGATTGTTTGTCGTTTTCAATACAATCCCGATCTAATTTACAGGTGGACGAGTGAACTTCGCCAAATAGCAAATACACTGCGTGACAAAGAAAACGGCGGAATGCCCGCGGAAAGCGAAGCCGCACGTGAATCGAGGGTTAAAAGGATTGTCGAGACCACGACAAAGGTCGCCACCGATTAGTTCTACACACAGCGGTCCAGATTTGTTTGACCAAAGGCCAAACTCTTTTGACGTTTGCGGTCTTTAAAAACGTTATTACTCAAAGAATACTTATAGCGAATATCAATATTGCTGCATAAATATCTATCTATATAGTAGATATTGTAATATTATTTATATATATATATATACGAGTATATGGGACGTATCGCTTTTACTAAAGTACCTCAAAATTTAGATAGATATAGATCTGAAAATAATTTCATTAAAGTAAATTAATTATAAAGAAAATTTTTAAGCACAATGAGTAATGCCACAAAAAATTGACATTTTATAAGCAATCAGCTTGAACGTCTTACATAATTAATTTATGTTTAATAAAATCGTATTCAAATCTGTATATATCTAGCTAAATTTTTACCTACTTTAATTGCTCTTTCCATGTGACAGTGAAACATCAGCTGTAAAAATAATTTCCTACTTCTATAATTGAGACTTTTCAAGAAAGTTAGATGAATATATTTTTTTAATGTTTTAAAATTTTTTCAATTTTCACGTGAGAATACAAAAATAACGATTTTACTGAAGTATTCAAAAATTCAGTTAAATACGATTAGATTTGAAACAGATTTAAATTAGATAAAGGTTGAAAATAATTTTATTAAGCTGTCAAATAATTATGTAGAACACTGAAGCTAGGTTATAAAATGTTAAATCTTTTTGCAGTACAGTATTATCATCACTGGAGTAGCTACATAATTATTTTAATGGTTCAACGAAGTTATTTTCAGATTTGTATCTATATGTAGATTTTTAGATATTTCGATGAAAATCATTAAATCGTGTTTCACGAAATGTTCAGAGTATAAATTGCGAAAATGCCCAACAGTTTTCCTCAGACGTTATGAAGCTATTCAATTTTGGAAATGAAATTCTTAGTCTTTAATTATACGGCATAAACAAGGACGAGCGTACCAGAGGGAAAAAAGGCAAATGTAATTAATTAAAATAAAAACAGGATGACTATACCGAAAAATCGAAAGGGAATGCTAATCGCACGCTAATCGAAATAACGCCCTGCAAGCCCGTCCGGGAGGGGCTCGCATATCGATTTCATTCGCTCACCGTCCTCCGAGTTTGCAATCGCGCGAGTAGAGACCTGAGACGTTGGAAGCACGACGAAGCCAATTAATTAAAAGCCAATCGGCGACGTAGGTGCTACCGACTTCAACGCGAATAATCCGGCCGTGTATTGGTAGTTAGCCGCGTATATATATATACGTACATAGACCTGTACATACATCTGTAGGTGTGTATACACTCGTGCACGTGTATTGTACATATAAGTGTACCTAACGTAGGTACTTTTCGGACGCGGACAAGTCGATTAGCATAGAGATTGAGTCGCGGCTGTTTATGCAAATGTACGACGATAATGGTGGTAGTAGCAGTAGTTGACGTCGACGACGACGAAGACGACGAAGGCGACGTCGCCTTCGTCGTCGGTTGTCTTTGTCCCCCGTCTTTATGCCACCTTACGCGAGCAAACCTTCGACACTGCCCTCGGATCTCTTTTTTCCCCCTTATTTTAAACACGCCACGGTTCTCTAAGGTATGCCTCCACTTCGACCGTTATTATTCCAACGCCAAGCGCGAGCGACGGTCGCTCGGTAATGAAAATAGCAACTATCGCGAAATTACATCAGCCAAATTTAATAAACGCTGACCACGGTTAATATGTTATCATTGATTCGCAATGACGGCGAATTATTATGCCACGTAAATCTCGTTGTTACATGCTGCCCGTTCACGTTCCGACACGCGTTCTATTTGCATTGTGTGTTCTAAAGGAGTAAATTCCATGATTCTGCCTCGATAGCGCCCGAGAACAAGCAAAGCTAATATTTCAATTCAAATAACATTGCAAGAGATGATTATTCTCATTATTTCATTTTTACTTTTATGTATATTTATTCCATATTTATCTCATTTTCCGTTGAAGGAACAGTGAAACGTTAAAATACACATTTATTAATACATAATAAGTCTTTTCTAACACATATAAAACACGCACAAATAGGATTTTAAAATTACTTCGAGATAGTTTTGTTTTTTAAGTCTCTTGAACTGAAAAGGAAAATTGATATTTCCTTTTCACATGGACAGAGATATTTTTTCCTCTCGCGAAAACGCGACGAGGAGACAAGCGGCTTTCGACTGGCTCGGGATAGTATTAAATCGTTGATAATCAATTACGAATGAGAACGCGGTACGCGCCTGTCGGCCAGTCCATTCGCGAACGTGGATCGCGGCTTGTGCCGAACGACATCGACGCCATTAGCATTGACATTAGCATTAGCATTAGCATTAGCATTAACGCCGACACCGGCAGTAACGTTACCCACCCCGTTGTTCCCGTCCTCGTCGGTCGTTCTCTATGAACACCTACCTACACGCAGGTCCGCAATATCACTGCCTGTCCTTCGGTCTGTACGCTGATCGTTCTCTGTGTACACCAAGAATTCCTCTATAGGCGCCGAATTAGAATTGAGATATTGCCGGAGCGTAAAGGCGTTAACGTTTGTAACAATCACACACATGGAACGATTTTATGCGATATTTCGTTACTAAATAATCATACACGGAGAAAAAGATTTGTTTGAACTCGAGAGTTCTATTTATAGTTGTTTCATTGAAACAAATTTAATTTTAAATGAAACATATTTTATTTAGTCAAAAAGATTTAGTTTTAGTGGAAATAATCACATTCTTAACTTAGACATTTATTTGGTTGGACTATTCCAATGTATAAATTTGTTTGATTTAAAAAAACCTTTTCTCTGTGTACACGGAAAGAATAGTTTCACCGAAGTATCTAAATTCTAGCTAAATTCTTAGATACTTCAGCGAAACCGTGTAATATAATAGGTATTCAATAAAACTACATTTATCAAGACCCTAAAGGCCAACTCTCAATTTTTAATCGCCTTGCGCGACTCGTTATACACCTGAGTTGTACAGGAAAAAATATTAAGATATCTCATTTCCTCGACGTTTCCCTTACGTGATATTCCGGCAATTCCGCGAGATGGTAATTTGTACGGTCGACGACATTATTATCGTACGTCGGAATTTCACCGGTCATATATAACAATGTCGATTGCCATGGCGGCGGTCGACATATATCTCGCGACATCGAAGCCTTACGCTCGTGAAACTTATCGCTCCTCCAGCAGGCAGCAGCCAGTCCCGGCCGCTATATTATTAGCCCGTCTGCGGCTTATTTCGCGGCGCGTTTCCTTTCTTATTTACTTTCCTTTCCTACCGAGAAGAAAAATTTCCCGAGACGGCGAATATCGACATACGTATAGAAACAGTACACACGCGTATGTCCAAATTACGTCTTCGACATGAAGAATTGTCCAGCTAACCGATACGCGTATCGTCAATCCAGCCGGGATCGAAGGCTGATTCTTTAGGACAATGAGCGATCTCGTGGTAGGAGAGATCCTGCGTTTGAAAGGGGCTTTCAAGCGAGATTCGTCTATTGTTACGCTGATTGGAAAGCTTCTCGTTAACGAATCGAGCAACCGCACGTATGCCAGGGTTCTTGCGATGTTTCAAAGAGAGTCGCGTGCGCGCCTTGCCCGGCACATCGAGGGAAAAAGAACAACGATCAGGGTTCTCGGTGCAATACCGAGTCGAACGCATAAATTAGTCCATCGTTAACGTAGGTATGTGGCGCACGTAGCCACCGCTGGCGTGTCCCTCGCGTGTTACCAGCACAATGTGCGCGGTACGATCGCGACGTGTTGCACGCGCGGCGCAGCGCGGCGACGGGAATTATTAAAATCGCGTATAAATAAATAATAACGTAATACTATAAATCAGCCGGAGGCGACACGGCGGCAAACGCGATTATATTTATCGTTATTACGCGGTATTTGGTTTGGCGTCCGTGCTGCAAACGGCACCGAGGTCCACATGCATCTTTGATAATCGCGCAATACGCGCGCTCCAGGATTATGATATCCGAGTTTCGAACGTACATTCCGCTCACCCGGATGCGGCGAACGAACAGACAATGGGCCGATGAAGTTACAGATTAGATGAAACGGAGTATACTGCTGATTTACGATATAAATATTGTAGCAGTCATTCAAATGTACACTATTCAATTCAAATTAATGTCAACTTACATCCAATCTTTAATTACTTCTAAGTAAGTCGTTACTATTTCTACCCAGGATGTCGTAAATTTAACTGAAACAATCGACCCTCGATAATTAAACTTGAGAAAATTAAGGATTCAAACGTAGTTTATTATTTGCTGAGTACATACGTTAATACGAGCGTCGTTTAATTTAAAACTGACCGTAAAAACGAATTAATTTCACGTTTTGATGGAAGTTAAAAATAATAAAAAATGATATTCAACTCAAGAGATTGGGTTACTGTTGATCCTTTGCTGGGGGGGGGGGGGGGGGGGGGGATGTATGTAGATATACAGACTGCTCGTTCCTGCGTCAGGTGTTACATTAAATAGCGCAATGCGCGCAGGAAACATACCACAATCGCACTCGTAAGGTCTCGCGCGGGGTAACAACTTCACTGAGCCGTGCTTCGACCGAATCCAGAGTTGCCGCGCGACAAGCCCGGCAGGCGAATGTGGATATGGCGTATACGCGTAAGGCAACGGGGGTTGTTGCTATTGTGTTGCAAGGGTGGCGCAACGTCGCAGCCATATTGTATACACGTCAAGCTCGCCCGTATTGTTTTGCAATATTTCGCGCACTAATTGGCCTGGAAATTGCTATTTCCTGAAATTACAACCGAGCCCCGAGGTCGCCTCCATTCAGAAGATGTAATAGCACCTCGCTTCTCTCCTCCCCCTCCCCCTCCCCCTCCCCCTGCTCCGCGCTCTCTCTCTCTTTCTCTTTCTCACTGTTTCTTCTCGTAACCGCGGGCCAGTTAACCAGCCAACTCATCCTACGGCGATTATACTCGTCGTCCCGATGACAACTTTTTCCTTGTCTCGCTGATCTCGAAAAGGGTTCGCGTGGACGAGCACGATGCCGCTCGCCGAGGAGCGGAGAATAACGGGGCTATAATATTCATCTCTGGTGACGATGTTGACGACGAGTCTAACAACGAAAAGGCGATTAACTTGCGACCACGACGCGAGCGAGGACACTGAGGGATACACAACGGGCGATTTATTAATACCACTTAGCTCTTGAGTAGAGATTTGCGGATCCCTTTTATGGCTTCACTGCGAGAAACAAGATTTCTGTTCATCTTCCCGCGCAAAAAACCCGCAGGGTGCATCATCATTTTGCAGCTATTGTTAGGTCAAATTTTAGGGTTAAATATCAATAATTTGGGTTTGGGGGAGATGAATAAGTTCCAGCGGTCAACTTTAAATAGCGCTCACAATGGTGCATTTTAAATTTCCGCACCAAATTATTTTTCCATTAGTAAGGTTGACCGATCTGCATTTCGAAAGCTATATAACAATTCTCAGTTAGATAATTACATTTTTAGTTTAATTGAAAATAAACGCTGAAAAAGTACATCCGCCATTGCACGATTCACTATTTTTATAACAGTAAAAACTGTCTCTCTGAAGCAATCAGAATAATTCGTGAGACTTATGGAGATAATTTAATGTGTTGGAAAGAACGTGCTAAGATTGGTTTAAAAGATTAAAAAGTGGTGATTTCGATGTGAACGACGCATTACGCTGCGCGAAGCAACTATATATAGTGTCTGAAAAATGAAAAAAGTGATGGATTCGACTTTAATTGAAATATTCATATCATTTTTCAAATATTAATAGACATATCTTAAAAAAACAAATCGTGGAAATTTATACACTCACGTATAACATATGCAGTCGTAATTGATCACATATCAGACATTTAAATCGTATACTTAATAACTTGCTCGATTTACTCGGCAATCTTAATGTCTGGATGAAATTGTTCATATCGAGAATTTTTCGCATTCTTCGTAACCTCTCGTTAAAACAGGTAAATGAAAGTGGAAGGTATTGACCAGCCAACGGCAATAAGGGAACACTCGCTTGTGTCGCCCACCGCCCCCCGTCCGACGCGACGACGACGGCGTTGCCCCGAAATCAAAGCGAAACGGACGAAAATGGACGATAAATTTCATACGGATGTCGTTCGGCGTGGCGCGGTGGAGTTGTAAAACGGTGATTTATTTACAATGCGAGCTAATTGATTTACAATCGCGGCTACGCACGGGCAGTGCCGTTTTGCAGCCGCGGTTTGCCCAATCCCTGGGCTGCAACTGAACGCTCTGCGCTCTTTCCCTCTGCGCGCACGCGTATGCACATGTATTCCATTTTCCCCGTTTATTTTTCTCCCATCGTTCGGCTATAATTACAACTGGGCACGGTATCAATAGATGAAAAAAAAAAAAAAGCGATATCAACATATCTAAATAGATGGGGGGAAAAAAAAGCGCGGTTTCTGATATCAGTTTCAGACACCAATTAAAAAATCGTTATTAGAACAATGCTGGCAATTATATGATGTGCATAACGTGAAATTTGTGAACGTATATATAAACATGGAATCCACAGGCTGTATTAAAGATGCAATAACGATTAAATATTGCGCTGCGATATTTCTAGCGATCTTCGTGTGATAATAATCTACTTTCTTCCATCTTTTTTCCAATCCTTTTTTTCATCATCAACGTAGCTTGCTTTTTCCCTCTTTTCTTTCTTCTTCCCTTTTATGAGATTTCGTGCGCAATCGTAAAACTGATATAAGTATATCTCGCAGATCTGAATCGCGTGCCCATCATCATCGTTTGTGTAAAAACCAGTTTTTATCTAACACGCGAAATTATGAAAACATGAGGTAATCGCAAAGGTCACCGTGTGCATCGTTATTGTATTCTCGCGTTTTCAATAAATTCTCCATTTCTAACATTATAGACAGAATTGATACGCAAATAATTGCAAAAACATATAAAATTTTCAGGTTTCGACGAAGAAGGTATCATAACAAAACGTCGTATATATTACATAGAGAAATATATATGATAATATAAGAAAGAATATACATATATAAAAGATGATATTCTACCGGAAATGAAATATCCTATCGTAAATGATGTTAAAATGAGATCTCGATTGTAGTAATAAGAATTATATTTGCATAACCAACACACCTATCCATATTTAATACAACAGTAATTTTCTAGCAATATAATAGTTGAATCAAACAGTATCTCAGATAACTGATTATCTTTATCACTAAAAGCAATCTATTACGTAATAATATTCCATCACGTTATAAAATAATGAATGTATAATTCGTTCCTCCACATAAAGGAAATGTCAAATGTCGTATCAATCACCTATCGACAAGTGTAAAAATTGCACTATATTCCAAAGTTGTTCAATCTTCGAAACGAGGTCTTACCCGAATAAGCTTCAGATTATATACATAACGCAGTCACGCGATCGATATAACCCCGTTTTACTCGATCTTGTAATTAACGACATACTATGTCGCGCCGTTGTGCTCTTTGACTTTGACATATAATCTCTTTCATCGATATACATACATAGGCAATGATACCAATATGCAATACAACTTTCTATGCATTAAAAAAATGTATTATTATATTTACTTTTTCAAAAAATCATGACAATACGATCGTTGAAAAGAGTAAATAAAAGGAGGCATATAAATCAAAAATTGTACATATTCTGGCCTGTAAATACAGTTCGTGTGAAGTACGGGAAGCTCTTTTTGTCACGCAACCAGACTACTAATTGTAGATCGTGTTGGTTCTGTAGACGGCTAAAGTACATTTGAATACGGAGTTCCCGATGACACGTTCTCAACACGTTTTCGGAAATCCTACGACTTAGATTCTTCCCGCGGGATTCGTGCGGTTGCGTGACAACGAGACGTCGCTCTACGTCCAACGCCTTAGTTCTGGTTAACGTGTACACGAATCCTGTCGTGGACTTGTGGCAATTTACAGCCAGGATCAGTGTCCTTTAACAGACAATCGTACGATGGTCGTTCCTTAAGCCTCGTATATCTCGGCAACTTCGCACGCTCATCCCATTGTCGTTGGCGAACATAAGACAATCGCAGGCTCGATCTAATCGATTAACCACCGGAGACACTTATAATCTCCTGATCTCTCAATTATGATATCAATTCCTGATTTCATGTTTCTGAAAGAAAATCATGATTACGTAAACCGCGTGAATCATAAATGTTTAGCTTTATTGCTTTTCTTTGTATTTTTTTTTGTTTTTAAGTAGAAGAGAAATATTAAAGTGCATCTACGTATACACTTTTCACAGATGCTCCAACTTTATATTTATATCTTTTAAATAACCTAAAACGTAGCTCTCACATGTATAAGCCGCGCTGTGCGCAATATATGCTTAATAGTAAAGCTTTCCGTCATGATATTCGCTTACGAAAAGTAATGCAGTTGCAGGATTTTCCAGGAGAGATGGAAGATTATATAATACACTCCGTCGCGTGCGAATAAAAAGATGAAACGCTAATATTGCAGTTTGCAATATGTGTACGCAAATTCTCAATTATGAGAAAATAAAATAATTTTTCACAAAATGTTATTCAATATTGCTTTTATATTATTTTTTTTAGATATTTTTTATTAAACTAATATCATCAATAAATCTGATTGTCTTTATAAAAAACAGAAATATGAAAATAAAACTATAATTTGCAATTTACAGAATTCAGTAAATTCCTAATTATGAAAGAACAAAATAAATATTTTTCAATTTTTAATATTGTGAAATTTTTATTATTGCAAAACAACAAAAATATAAATATTTTTTGCAACATTATTACTACTTTTATGTTATTTTTCTGCATTTCTTATAAACGTGATTCGTTTATAGCAATAAAAAATCTGATAAAACTGGTGTATCACATTCAGATTTTCTTTATGAAAAAGTAGAAATATATATGTGCAATAGAATTATACTATACAATATAATTCTATTGATGTTCAAAATCCTTTAGTGCAATATTCGCGATCAAAGTATGTTTGAACGTACGTCTGAACGATCACACAAAAGAGGTAATTAATGGAACCAGCACACTATTAGACTAGTGACTGACAGGGCTACTGAATGGTTCGGTCAAAAGTGCATCGGGAGAGCCCGTAATGAACCGCGCGGCAATCTGAGGGATAGCACGGTTATTAATATCGATTTTAAAAGTACTCTATATACACGTATATATTTCTGCAACAGACAAAAGCAATAACTAGATCATTCTAGCGCGAGAACAGAACATTTTTCGGTCGGAAGTCCTGTCCTTGCGGCGAAGTGAATTATGAACCGCGCACGTACGATTCTACAAAAGTATCGATATTGCTTTACAATAATACAGCTATAAAATTCCATCCCGCACGGAACGGGTGCACTTATCTCTCTGTTACAACGGAAACCTTGAGTTATTCCGTCGTAACGACGACTGAGTTTTTCAATACTTCACTACGTTTCTTTGCATACATCGTGACCGTTTCACCTACACGCAATGCTTTTACTACCTCTATGTTATAACAAACCCTCGGTCGTGCAGTCGTTCAAATGTTCCAGAAACTTCAGCGATAACGAAGAAAGGACTGAACTTACAAAGACTGAAATATCTCGCTAGCGGCGGAAAATGGAAACGCACCTCGTGAAAGTTATTAGTTGTGTAAGGTTCTACCCGGCTATGAAATGTTGAAGAGAGAACGTACAAGAAACACTGCATAATCCTAAGCCGTTAACAGCTTATTCGAATTCATATCTTCCGTCTGTTGATACTTGAATCGGATATACGTATAGAACTTGCTTCAACTAATCTTCGGTGCGCCGCATAATCCGACGGAAAGATATCATAAAGTTTCCTCAGCGCGCTCATTTGATACTAATTAATGCACGATGGATCTAAAAATATCGTCACACATATTACGGCAAGCGTAAAAATACAATGCCGATCGAACGTCGGTAAACAGTATTCAGAGGCGCAAGGATTTCTGTAGTACTCGGGATCGACCGTAAACCGGAAGAGCTTATTGCGTATTCTCTGGGCAAACTAGATTCGCCCGTGTACAGCTAGACCGCCGTCGTAAATAAAAAAGTAACGTCGGAAAGGGATATAACAAGTTTCAAAACTCCGATAATGCTGGTATTATGAGCGTTGTTTATTACTACTTGAGAAAGATATACGGCTTGATATTAATTTCGTTTTAATGTGTGATATAATATAATGATATAAATATTATATAATATACATATATATAGTGTGTGTGTATATACATATAATATTTTATATTATATACGACAGAATAAATAAAATTACAAAAAAATATTTCTTTAACCGCAATTGTTTTTTAATAATAAACAATTGCGGTAATAAAAGAAATAAAAGAAGTCATCAAAGTGATCAAGAAAACAAATTAATAAAGTAACAAAATCTCCGTTATTTGATAGTGACACTATAACGAAAAAAATTTGATAAAGATTCTGTGGCAATAAAAAAAGTATAACGAGAATAATGGATTTAATAGTTTCCAAATAAGAGATGTATTAATTTTCTTGCTGTACATTATATATTCTATTTCTATCAGTGACATCGACCGTTTTGGTGATTGAAATAGCTGACAAAGTAGAAACTGGGTTACCTACCGGATGCATCGTGTCGGCTAAATTATTGTACGAGAAGACAAACGTATCCCGTTACCCGCATATCTAGAATTCTACATGAACGCCATAAAATCGCAATAGCAGTTCGCTAAACGCTGCACGAAATCGATCATCGCGAATCGTAATAGCGAGACAACCAGCAGGGTTATCAATGTTCTAAATCACGTACCAGATTTATCAAATTATGAATATCGTGTCACTCGGTCAAAAAGTACATCAGCGAGAAAGTTCATCACTGTAGTATATAAAAATCGAATGTATAGATATTGTAGCACTCTTCATAAATCGAATTATATTAAAGATGACATTTCATCTCTTATATAATTAAGATAATGTTGATATATATAATAACCAATATTACATCAATTTTTCTAATTATTCTCTTCACGTAGAATAACTACAAATTTTATCTTTAGAATTGCTTAAAGAAAATTACAAATTTTAAGTTTTACATGCTCTAAGGTATATTTTTACTTTACAAAAAATAAAAAAAGAGTTTCAAAAATTCGACTCTTCTCCATATTTTACGAAGTTTTATAGATATAATTCATATAAAAATTTCGACGTTTTAAAGAATTCTATAGATATAAATTAAATATGATAACTTTTATTTTTAAATTACAAAACTAAGCTTTTCGAGAATTTCGAGAACTTCTTGATAATTTAAATCTTTAATAATGTGTGTGTGAGATATTTTAAATATGTAAGAGAAAAATTTGAAAATCAATTTACGCCAATGGATCTCTTTTTAAAAAGAGGCGCGTCTGGCACGTGACGAAATTCGGCAACTTGAAAATCAAAGGTTGACCACGACACGCCTTGTCACAGACAAGAAGGAGATTCGAGCTTGAGGTTGAGGGTGCGGACGGATCGTCTATTGGTCGGCCGATCGGTGGTTCGGCCTTTTAGCCCTTTAGTGAGGCACAATAGCCGGTCATTTAAGGGTTCTCGGATCAAGTCGAGAGTCGACACGGCCCAGCTTCTGTCCAACTCGCCCTCGTAGTTAGATAGGAACGTCGTTGTCCGTCGCTGAGAGCATCTCAGCAGACACTTAGAAAGGGGTGAGAATGCGTTAGCACTCGAGATTCAAGCCAGCGAGCGCAACCGTCGAGAGGACCCGGTTCCGTACCTCTCTCTTTGTACCCTCCAGCATCGTACCGGAGTATCTAGCCGGAGTAGATACCTTTGCTCGTAGGGCCACGAGCTCGTCGCCCTCTTATTTTGCACATCCCTTCAGGCGGGTATGTATCTTAAGCGGCATTGTGATGGAAATTCTCGCCGCGCACGGCATTCACCCGCCAATCATTCGCCCCGAAGAAAACACTTATCAGGGTACCTGCTACGTCGGCCAGAGGAGACGCCGAGACGAGACAAAGAGTGACGAGGACGGGGTGCGTGGTGGTCCGATGAAAATCGAACGGTAAAGCTTCCGTGTCTCGAGTGTCCATTATCCGCGTCCTCGATACGCGCGGGATTTCGTAAGTTTGCTCATTCGAAAGAACTTCAGACGATAACAAGATGCAAATTGGTCTCTTTCTCAAGGAGACCGGCAATACTTATTAAGCAATCCGATCGCCTATCGCAGTCTTGGTCGACATCGTTACGGAGACGCTCACGTTCACGCGCGATATAGCTCAACTTGGTTGAAGTAATAGCAAATAATGCGAAAAAAATATTCCATCAAGTATTACAGCTGTATCCGACGCGGCTGTTCAGAAGTAAAATTAAAAGTTAAGCGTATAAAGCTTCAATAAAGCGCTCCGCGCATTGTACTGACAGAAATAAATTGCACCCGACGAAAATCAGATGACCGTCCGTTCGTGACCGAGCGAGCAGGGATTAATTTATTCGCTTTGAATATACGCTTCTCAGAAGGCGAGTCGCGATGAAATGAATTTGCCATTGCGTTTCGAGCCAACCGAACGCGGAAATGCGCTATTCTACGTCGGGAAACGATATTCGAGCAATAAAAGCTATTTATGAGATGTCGTTGCACGAACGATCGTTCTCGGACGTGTTCGACATTTGTACAAATAACACGTATGATTAAAATATCAATAGAATTTAGTTCCAACTAACAAAATTATGCTTGACAACATCCGTAAAATTTATTCAACCGCACATAAAGTGCTCGAGAATACGTATATGCTAAAAATCAATACACGCACAGAGAAAGAGAGACAGATTTGGAAATCATTTTCTTGGATTCTCAAAGTAATCATATACGAATCTCAAGCCTGACAAGCAATGCTGTATGAGATTTCGACATTTTAGCAATCAGCTTGAGCATATCCTACGTAATTATAGATATCTCGACAGTCCAGTAAAATTATTTTCAGATCTATATCTAGCGAAATTTTTAGATACTTCAGCAAAAACGTCCTTTTCATGAAGTAAATTCATAATTCACCGGAAAGAACGATTTTGCTGAAATATCTAAAAATGTAGCTTCGATGTGGCTAGATATAGATAAAACTAATTTTGTTTGGACCATCAATTATGTAGGACACTCCAACTAATCGCTAGACGTTAAAATTTATTTGTATTATTGTTATCAACGCTTAAAAATTTTATCTATATATGTCTAGTTAAATTTTTAGATACTTTAACAAAATCGTTCTTTTCTCGATTCAATGGCGATTCGATTTGGTCGCCTTGAAATTTACGAGAGCGTCCTTTTAACGTGGCCGTCGCGTGGCGACGCGCATGAGAGACGGTAAACATGCCGTCTCCCGCGGAAATTATGTCGCTCAATAAGAACGATCGGGTCGAGTGCCTACTTTCGATGCCGAGCGTGACTCCCGAAGGTGCCACATAAATCCAGGAAGCGTCCTTCACGCGCCGATTCCTCCGTGCTAAACGCCCGGCGGTCCAGACCGGCGTGCTTTATGGGGCGCAGGAACGTACCCGTACCGGACGGTAACGGTGGCGGCAACGGACGAACGTGAGGCCCCATATTTCCAACGAATGTAGAACGATCATGAGTTAGTATCGCAAATGAAATCACGTACTCGTTGAACACGATAACGTCGTGCTGTGTCGAGCGATTCCGTATGTTTGTCAGTGCGAATACATATACGATACATGAAAAAAAAAAAAAAATGCAAAAGCGAAGAAACGATGTGATCATTTTGATCTTGACCAGCTGAACCAGCAGATCCAGTCAACCGAGATAGTTTTGAAATAATGATCAATTCTCTCTCTCAATTCGAAAATACATACACGAAAAGAACAGCTTTGCGGAAGTATCTAAAAATTTAGCCATGTCAGATCTGAAAATTGTTGAACAATCAAGTAATTATATAAAACGCTCAAGATACTAGAATGTCTTTTTGTTCATCACATACTTAAATGTTCTAAATAATTATTTCGATAGTCTAATAAAATTATTTTCACGACCGTATCTCTTGCTACATTTTTAAATACTCCAGGAAAACCGTTTTTCGTGTATATTAAAAAATACCGTGTATAAACGGTGACAATCAGGAAGTTATCATTCTACAAATGTGCGACATTTGCAGGAACACATACTAAATCTAGGCCAACCGTTAATGACGGGTAATGACACAAATAGAAGCGAATTAAGATTATCGCGATCTACATAGAGTCGACTCAGTTCTTTCTTTTTTTAACGACAAAATTTTCACGTAGAAAAACATATATATATATATATACTATTATATATACTATAATAAAACAGAGGAATTAAGCGCGCTGACGTTCCGATATTCAAGAAATGATTTATGAACTTCTCGGACGCCTGTCATCGATACTCCAAAAATCACCGGCCCGTCTCGTTCGTCCCGTGTGGAGGAGCAACTCGTTCGCAGTCAGCACACAAATGCAACGGAAAGAGCGAGACAACGTACGTGCGCGACAATGAAGCGCCCGTTCACCGGCACAGCGACCGGGTTTCACCTGCGCTCGCGGACTAAAATCAATTGTAATCAACACCGATGTATAAATCAAATCGTCCGTAGGGTAGGCACCGAACGGAGAATAGGTACGGTAGGAACCGGTCAGAGCAGCGCGTTTCCCTTCGGATGATTTGTCGATGGCACGCTTTACGCGAACTGCTCCACCAGGGAAACGCTCTCGTACGCTCCCGAGTTCTCTCCGCATATCCCTTTCGCGTAACGCGCGACCGATGTGCAAGGAAAAAGAGAAGCGCGCGCTGCTACGAAAAGTTTCGCCATATCGAGAGAAATTCCACATCGTTTATAAAAAAATATATATAATACCTATACATACACAAGACACGCGTCCTATCAGAAATATTTTTTCCGATGGTAGACAGAATTATTGCACAATTTTGTTATTGCCTGCAAAATCCAATATCCTTCGTTAATAATTACAATTTTTCTATAAATATGGATATGTGTACAACATTTGTGCACAATATAATTCAAGTAGCGTTTAAACGGCAGTTTAAATTTAAAAAAGTGAAATATATATGTCATCGGAAAACTCAAAAATATTTTGTATAATATTTTTACAATTGCAGGAAGCTTTTACTTTCATCTGGTATTTTTTCAAAATTACATTAATGTGACCTAAATACAGAAATAATGTAATGATGTATCATTTTGTTTTTTTTATTCACTGATTGTTTCTAAATCGAGAATTATCCATTTCTGTATCCTAAATTTGTCTTCATATAAAAGAGCATACGTGTTCTCGTACTTTTTATATCACAAATTCTGTATTGCTTCTTTTTCTTAGCTGTCGCGTGTATTCTAATGTTGTCTTCGTCATTAATCAATTCAATTATAAACTTTTCAATTATGCGTTATAAATATAAATGTTCTATTGCTACTTGTTTATTGTTCAATTTTATATTGTTTTGGTAGTCGTTAAAACAGCAGAGCTGCTGGTGCCTAACTTGTGTATTTACTCATCTTTGGATGTAATTCTAGATGTAATTATTTAAATACACAATAAAATTAAATTAAAAAAAAAAAAATTAAATATTCTAACTGAATGAAATTACTGATTGTAAAAAGAGCGATAATTTTAATTTTTCAAATTATCTGCTTTTTGTTTAGAAAAGAATATCATTTAACTAGTACGTTAGAATATACTTACTCACAACTGTAGTTTTACACTTACAAAATTAGCTTAATGCAATAAAACATTGTTTCATTAGCTAACGTATTATTTATGCCCATCGTCGAAGTTTTGCACGAACGTAAGTTAAAAATTTCATGTTGCATTACATTATGAGTATACCTATTGTGACTCATACGTTATACGATACTGTGCATTGTACAGCATTTACTCCACTAAAAAAATATATATATATACAATTCCCGCAGGTATTATTATAAAGTCCCTGGGAAGCAGTCCATTTAATATCTTCGTGCACGTTATTCATCCGTAAATTAAACTCACTTATCGCGATGGACTCCACATATTGTACATGCGAGGTAACGCACAGCCGAGAGATTATTCAAACTCGGCACGAGACGATGATCGGAGTTGACAGAATCTCCGAGAGTGAATTTCGCCCGGCGGAACAATGCGGCCGTGTTGTCTGCCGATGTTCCTGCCTCGCCCTTAACGTCGTCGGAGCAGCTCGAACAGCCGCTCCCGTCGGGTGCACACGTGTCGCAGTCGCGTGTGTGCGCGATGCGTGCCGCTGCACCTGTCCGAGGCTGAGTGCCGTCGCCTCGTAACTCCGTAATGCAGTTTTCATCGAGGAAGTTACTGCGCGACGTACACGAGAAGCCGTACTCGGAGTTTCGCTGGAAGATGTCAAGTCCGTACGACGAACCTGTAGCTTCTCAAACCCGGATATTTCGAGCGAAGCGAGCGGAACGAGCGAAGCTTAGTCGGACGCAGGTGTCCGCGCTTAGACGTCTCTCTCACGAATAAATCTATACCCTTTTTTCCCTTCTTTTTCACCCTTCCTCCCTTGTCCACCTTTATCTGCCTTCGTGGTGCCTACCTTATGTATTCTCACCGTGAAGGAAAATCGTCTCATCAATAAATCGTCGAGAAATTACTTTACCACGACGGCTATTTCGTTTACTGCGTTCTTCGGAGAGTTACGTTTCTCTTTTTTTTTTTCCTTCGAGATAAAGACGGTTCAATTACTCTCATCTCTGAATCACCGACAACGTCCACGTGTTATATATGTTTAAAAAATTATCGTCTTCTTCGGAGAAACAGAGTTCTTTATGCTAATAATTAATAACGTTCACAGAAATAATGGTGATTCAGTTCATTTATCTTCAAAAATTACACGAGATACTTTGATGTATTACATGGCATTTTGATGAAGTATATGGCATTTTTCAAAATCATTTGATATTCTTTCAGAAACGAAGTAAGTTAATTTAATATTAAATATTAAAAAAAAAATTCAATTAATACAAACATTGTGAGAGATTCCAATTTTTGCATCGTATGTATTCGTCATTAAATCTTAAATTAAAATTTTGTTAAAATACATCCTACTTGAAATTAACCATAAAACTAATTTTGTTAGTCATTTTGATATTTTTTCAATCACAAAAATTCCATTTTTCATTTATGTCTCGAAATTGATATTGATATTGATCAATAATATTTTCGCTTCGATGTATTTTAGCTAAAAACAGTTCAAATTGGCGAAATAATTCCTCATTAAAAGCTTGTTTATATATGTATGCATATTCTAAACAATTTTTTATATTGTTTGGATATTTTGATTTAATTCTATTTAAAGTATCTAACAATTATATATGTGTTGCTATTTAAGTAGTTAAAATATTTTTATATACACTGAACCAAAACTGTACGTAAATACAATCAGATATTCATTGAATTAATGAAAATTGGTCCAATGAAATTTCATGATAATTTAAATTATAAAACTATTACTAGACTTCATTGCAAGAATAAACATTTAATTATATTAATGAATCCAGTTATTGTATTAATAAATCAACTTCGATGTTGATTAACGATCATTCGTTGGACCAAAATTTTTTTCAGTGTAACTTTAAACAATTTATCGATATATTTGAAAAAAAGCGAAATTGACAATTATTATCATCAGTTTAATATCATGCGATTGGCTGTAAAAATTCGTATAAAACTACCAAAATTGTACATATATTCCTAATACAGAGATATTATACTGTAATACTACAAAACACTATAGATACCTCATAATCTATACTATTACAAAGTAGTCTGATTATAATTTGCACTTCGATTAGGTCACACGTGCAATTTAATTAATGAATAAATTAATAGAAAAGCGAACGTAGGTAATTTGCCAAAATTAACCGAAAAGTATGAACACACAGTTGAACGAATTATAACACGATTACATCGCATACAATAAAGTATAATTATCCACAAGCTACTTTAAATTTCATGTAATATTCCGCATTAATTACTGTCAATTTCCCGCCTAATTCCAAAACGTATCTATGCAGCGATGTTACTATAATCCTGACAATTATAAACGTATTCATTTAATTATAAAAGACCATTGTGTCATATAGCGGTACGTTGAAAAGTTTCCGCACTACACATTTATCGCCCAGTGGAAAATCTAATCCACGCATTCATATCCGTCTTATAGTTGTAAAGTATCGTCAGGATTCTCCGAGGGGAGCGTATTTTAAGTATCAGAATAATCCGCCTCCTCGATGTCTGTCATCCTTCCTCTCAAACCTTATCTCCTACCTTCATCTTTGCGGCCGTACGTCTTACCTCGTAAAACCGAGGCGGCTTATAAGAGTAAGCGGAGGGTAATCCAAGGCGGCCACCTATAATTTAATAACGTTTAATATGCAGCCGGACGAACTTATTATTCTGATCTTTGCACCGCGCCGCGCCGGTGTAGTTATCCCGAGACACCGAATGAGGTCGTGGCATTATTATGGCAGCGAGACAGATCCATCTCTCTCTCTGTGCCGTTTGTTATTACACCGAAATTTTAAAATCTGCTACGAAAGTTTCAGCGCCGATGAAACATTTGTTCGGATAACAGCGGCTAATGAAATACCCCGACGAGTTACAAAAATTCCATTACAATTTTTATTGCGTTATATTTTACTCAATATACAATGCGAAATAAAATTTATCGTGCAAATTAGCAGACTCCAAATTCGAATCAAAATTCATGCGAAACTAGACTCAATTATTTGACGTGCCACATATGTTATCTTCTCACATAACGAATTTCAATATTTTGTTAACTAGAATAACAATTCGACGTTAACGAGTAACATATCTGTGGATTGACGTAGTAAAAACCTGTCAGAAACTGTGAAAATTGTATATTCAGTCAATCTTCTGTCTCTTTTCTCTCTTTCTCTATTTTCTCACTCCTCGAAGCGGCGGAGAGATCGCAATGCCAATTTGAATCTTTTCCAAACAGATAAAGCATTTCGCACCTTTCATGCGCGATAAAATTTTGTATTCGAGGTTGCATCGTGAAAACGCTTCGTAGGAGATGTAGAGTGCACGTCGACGAACGTCGTCGCCATCAACGGCGCCATCGACGGATGTCGTAGATCCCGCTCTCAACTTTCGAGACGACATGAGACGAGACTCGATACTCGAGATGTCAATCCAGCAAAAACCACGTCGTTGTTGAGATCTGCTTCGAGACGCAACTTTTTATCGGTCGTCTCGAAAGCGACTTTTAGATTACGGTATCAGTGCGTTTGGACCACTAATCCGTTTTGTCGCTTCATACTACATATATAGAGAAATATCAGTTGATATTTATACGTGTATATACTAAGTAAATTACGATTGATCTAAGAAAATAAAAATTGTGTCTAATATTATAGAGACAGAAAAATTTGCAGCATAATAATAATAATTTACAGTGCATCGCTATCATTGTAACAATTTTTTACATAAATGTATAATAAAAACTTTCCTATCAAGACATAAGATAATGGCTACAAACATTAGTCTCTGTTGCAATCGTGTAGAGGCAATTGATAACAACGTGCCATCGTATCGATGCACATAATCATTAATGTAAAGCACATATTTTGTAAAGGAAGCAGAAAGAATATAAATATATATGTGTATGAGTCTCGCGTCACGCTTCGTTATTCGTTAACAAATAACGAAGCGTAACGTAGAGAAATGAAACTTTGCTACTTTATTGTGATCGCGTATCTTACCATATAGACATAGAGCGTAGAGACGGCTGTCCCTCCTCACGAAGCTTCACCTTAGGGTTCACATTCGATACCTGATGAATAAAATATTAGTTCTCATGCATTATGATAAAAATGTTTAGGCGACGAGCTTGTTAGTCGCGTTTCTCGAGTCCAAACACCGGTGTGAAAGTAATGGTTCGATCAATGATATGGTCTCAAAGCAGCATACGAACAGGTGTAATTGTCTCTCTGGTATTGTGCAGTCGTTCTCGAGAAAACATTAAAGACTAAATATCCAATCGGCTAGCTAATGTTCATCATTACAGCTAAATATTGAGTATCAATAAATCAGAACGATCAAACATGACGGGATTGCGGGTCATCCCTACGCAACGACACGAACACGTACATACACAAAAGGGAGGAGACGCGCGCATTGACAAGGCACGCACAGATAAGGACATATCTTAATCATCACAAATCTAAACATCGATCAACTAAAGCTAGAGATACGGACCTTCGACAAACATAAAAAAGAAAAACAAAAACAAAGAGAGAGAGAGAGAGAGAGAGAGAGAGAGAAAGAGAGTAACAAGTCAATCGGTGTCAATCGAGTCGGAGTGGTGGTGAGTCACACACTGCTTGATATACGAAAATCAATCGGTATATAATCGGATATACACATATCCATATATATGCGTATACATACATCTTGATACGTGTGAGTCTAAGTACACATATGCAAGGATCGAGTCTGCACGTTACGTATGTATAGATATATATGCTACGGTTAGTAACGTTCAAAGGTGGTGATTGGTGTTAGCATGGTCGAGCGACGATCGAGGCATCAAGAGAATAAAGGGAAAGGTAGATAGTGAAAGACAGAATATAGATATAGATATGTATAATATATATAAAGAGATAGTAGTAGTAGTAAGAAATACAGGGGAAAGACAGACGAGAGTATTATGTATGTAAAAGCGAAGTCTATACGCGTGAAGAAGAAAGAAAAAGGAGAGGACTAGGGCTGTTAGAGAAAAAAATCTACTGACTAATCCTAATTGCAAACCAAACAAACGAACCAACCTCCTCGGTAAGGCCTAGCCGAAAATGTTCGCGGGACCCCTGTAACAAAAACATATATAAATCATAAGAAATCATAGAAGAAACAAAAAGAAACAACTACTTGACTGTAATGAGTGGCAGACGTTATGTTACAGTATCACATGAGAAACGAAAGATGTGAAGAATCACAGCGATCGGGGTGTCAAACGCGTCGATGCTTGACAATCGTGTGACTAATCGCATTAACACACGCGATCAGTCTCTCTCTTTTTGTCACGTCGAGCATCAGGTTATTTCGTTGCGATAACAAATGAACGGTTAATTTCTTATTAAAAATTTACAGCAATTTCCATCTACACCGAAGTAACTATTTATCTATTTATCACTACAATTGCATGGTAAAATAATTATACAGTTAGAAGTTCCATTTTTACACTTATAAAGTTATTACATTGTTTCTCAATTGTTACGTTATATATAGTAATAACAATTGTATTCATATAATTCTATATATTATAAAATATGTTATGTTGGCATCGGAAAATGACTATAATTCATAGTCGGTGTGTCAACTATACATATTTTTGATACGTAAAATCAATGATTTGCTATGCAATTATAGTATATAGTTATAAATATTTTCTCAGTGTAGAAAGAGACGAAAAATCGCGATCAAAAAATCTTCAATATGAGAGTTCGGATTTTAAACGTTCCAGCCGAGACAATATCACGACAATATAAACGGCGCGTATTTGCTGGTAATTGCGAACGTTTGTGCGGCGAGTTTGCGCCCCGATCCGGAATCCGAAAACAAAACTACTCCCGTTTGACACCCCTGTGCAGACGCACAGTCTGCTATATGTTTCTTTTTTTTCTTTTTTTTTTTTTTTTTT